>NC_142197.1:16078000-16235500 GCF_026936395.1 Plectropomus leopardus | reverse complement strand
TCTGCAGCAGTGCCGACTTCACATCTCCTTAAGTACAACTGGCTCTGTGGTCTCTCCTCCACCTTTTTAAACAAAAAAACACCAGCAATCAAATAACTAACCTATAAAAGAACTGTGAATGCCCTCCCAAGAACAACAGAATTAGTAACATCAGCAAGCTCCCTAAACAACATCGGTTTATTTTCCACTGAAACAGTACTCTTGCTATTGAAGGAATTATGTTGGAAGTAAAGGACGGCAATATTGTTATCACAAACATATACGAGCAATTTTCGAGCTATGACGCAGAAGATCTCTGTTTGTTTCTCACTTCTATTCTACAGTCACCATTGTTTTTATGCTTCTACGCCAGCAACAGTCACGGCCGGAGACTTGATGTTTTAGTATTGTCTGTCCGTCTGTCCTATTCACATGAATGCAATATTTCAAGAATGTCTTGTGAGAATTTCCTCAAATTTGGCACAAACGTTCACTTGGACTCAAGGACAAACTGATTAGATTTTGGTGGTAAAAGGTCACTCTGACCTAACAAAACATGTTTTTTTTGGCCATAACTCAAAAATTCATAAGCAAATTATGACAAAATTTGACACAAATGTCTAATAGAATAAAATGATGAAATGATGGCATTTTATTTCCAAAAGG
Source organism: Plectropomus leopardus (assembly GCF_026936395.1). Taxonomy (NCBI): domain Eukaryota; kingdom Metazoa; phylum Chordata; class Actinopteri; order Perciformes; family Serranidae; genus Plectropomus; species Plectropomus leopardus. Next base: position 16,234,855 of record NC_142197.1, on the reverse strand, counting down.
TCAAACACTTTTCTGACCATTATTCAACTCCAGGAGCAGAAGGGGAGGCATTTGGTCAGATTCTAAATTGGTGACACTAATCTTTCTTGTCCACCTTGAAACTGTGGTAATTGTACAAATCCTTTGTGTTGCTGGGATGGATATGTGTGTGAAGCATCCATGTTTTAAAATTCCTAGCTTCTTTGCAGAAAATGGGAAGCACGGTCTATGGTCATGAGTCAGGATTGACACAGATGAAAACTGCAGCTGGTTAGTGGGGGCATACAACCATAAGGCAGTAATGTTTTTTTTCCCAAACAGCATGAATCCATCATCTCAACACCTGAATAAATATGTGTTTATTTATGAAGTATTTCATTTGAAGGACTTCTTGATCTCTCTTCTTCCATAGTGGCCCCCCCTGTGTACCACCTGTAGATTTGTCCACAGCTTCCACGATGGTGTCATAGAGCAAACACCCGCCTGGAGAAGTGCATGACTAAGTGTTTACAAGGAAGTGTTTACACAATAATTGTTGACAGCGAGCACACACCAGCAGGTTGTGGATTCTGCTTAGCCCATAATCCATGCAACTATAAAGTGAAGTTAATTATTTACTATATTCTAATGCAAACTTAAAATAGAATTTCCCATGATGAGTTTTTCCATTTTGCGTGCTTCAGTTTTTATATTGTGTGTTTATTGATATTCTTTTGTTGCTACTCAGTTTTTGTAATGGGATATTAAGTTGGGATCACATTTCTGGAGATGGATCATTTGTTCTCCGTCTCCACCATCCTTTTTCCTTGTGTGAGGTAGCTACATAAAAACCAGACCTTCACACCCAACCCACCAACTCCTAATGCTAACCTCAACCACATGACCACCATCTACATACTACTGCCTTTGTTTTTTTGGGGGGAGTGTTTCCTCACCAAAGAAAGAATCTAAAGCCTTTTGAACCAAATATGTCATATGGTGCTAAGTAAATAAAATTGACTTGACTTGACACATGACAGAAACTTAAAAAAAAAACAAATTTATGTTACTAGCTGCTACTGGTATTATTTCTAACATCTAATTTTCCACAAGTAATGTTTAGTTTTGTAATCAAGCATGAAGTACAATAGAGAAATGCAACAGAACTCAAGTTTACAAAAGGTAAAAGTGAAAATTAGCTTATGATATTGCATGACAGGCAAATGGGAGCAAAGTTTAAGGAAAGAGAAAGGGTGTGATTGGTGAGCCTCACTGATTCATCGACCGGTGACATCATTACCTATATTTATAGTAGATATAGACGCAGTATACGCAAAGAGGAATTTAATGACGTTATAAAAATCTGATGAAACTGATGCAGAAGACCGACCCCTCTCGCTCTGACGGGGAACTCCCACAACAAAATAAACTCACCCAAACACAGACAAACGGGTGTCCCCTCCAACTCTCTGGCAAAGCAGAGACAGGGACTTTCCCCGCCTGCAGCACAGGACACACACACATTCACAGCGACACACACAGAAAAAGGTCACCCTAGGTTGACACACACGCAGTGGGCAGATTCATGGCTGATCTGACAGGGCTGAGACAAACACTCATACATCTATACGCATCCACAAACACACTAGCACACACGGGGCCACAGTCAGTGTAACCAGTGCCAGCTAAATCTCCTCAGCAGAGCAGTGACGAGGCCGCAATCTGTGATCATGACACTGCCTTGACATGCACTGTCTGGACTTCTTCACACAAATAAACACACAAAGACACAAGCACAAAGAGCAAGCAGACAGTATCAGTTGAGCCTCTATTTCATGGCCATTTGTCTTGTATCTGGGCTTGCTATCACTGCCCTCCTCTGACTCCAGGCCTTGTTCTCTGCACAGCAGTGTCCGGTGCTTTTTGTCATAGCAGCTGAGCGCGCCTCGAGGTTTTCACTGACATCTGACGCGTCAAAACATTTACAGAAATTCAACTTCATCTCTTTGAAAAGTTTTTAGATGAGCAGTCAAAGTTTCCAAGATACAAAAAAGAGAGTGTGCAGAAGATAAGTGGCTCGTGTAGTTGAAAGACCTGCAAGCTGCCAGCAAAAGACTAAGTATGTCAATTTGGCTGCTGGTAAATTCTGAGAGTTCAGAAAGATTCCATATGTTTGCATGCATCCCAGCTTCTGTCCATGCCCTTTAATAGCGCTCCACACTTATACTCTGTATTATTCAGTTGTTGTGGTTAGTACATTCCACAAGTTATTTAAGGAAAGGAGGGAAAAGGAAGAGTTGACTTTTTCTGAAGTGATTTCACAGAAAGCTTTGCAGGACACTGAGAGATTATCCACAAATGTGTTGCATTTTTCTGTGGCATAGAAAACAACACTGAGTGTCATTTTTCAAATGAATAAATTGTCCCTTCCCCTTCGGTATGCAACTTATGTCTGCATTACATAGCATGATCTCTGCTGAGGTTGTTATACTGCGGGTATGTGCTGTGATAAACTTATCTTTAAGTGTCTGACTATCCACTGTCAGTATAATAAAAAGGAAAATTATGTGTAAATAATACACTGGCTGAAAATATGAAAGGGTTTAGCAGTCATCAAGGGGGTTACTTTAAATGATAGTAACTAGAAGCTTCAATTCAGCAGCCTGGTGGATAGAGGTGTCTGTGTTTGACATGCACAGTAAAAGGAGAATAGGAGATCAGTTGGAGCTCTTACCAGTAACTTGACTGGGAAGCCTGAAGAACGTCCCGACGTAATCAGCTCCTTAGTCCACAGGTCCCCCTCACTCCTAGACACAAAGAAGAACGAAAGAAAGCTAATTACTAACACAATATTTATGTCACCTAAATGCTAATAATCAGTAGTCAGTTACTGTGGGGTTAGAGAAAATAGGTCGAGTCACAGAGAGAAAAAGAGAGAAGTTGGGAACAAACTGGAAAACTAAAATTACTGCATCCGTAAAACAGCCAAGTTGCAGTTTACATCCATGTCTGTTCAGACTCCTATAATATATGTAGTGAAGACGATGAAGGAGTTGAGAAGTTGAATTGCCAGAAAATTGTTTTTGCACAATATGATGTCACAGTGAAGTTTACCGTTAACATTTTGGAAAGCAAATGGATATTTCATTGTCTTGTCCTGTTAGACATTTGTGTGAAATTTTGTCACCATTAATGTATACATGCTTTAATAATAGCCAATATTGTGTTTAGTGAGGTCACAGTGGCCTTAGACGTTTGTGCAAAATATTGAAAAAAAAATCCCTCAAGGTGTTCTTGAGAAATCGTGTTCACAAAAGTGAGAAGGACCAGGCCAGTGACCTTTAAACACCAAATCTAAGCAGATCATTGTTTAGTCCAAGTGGATGATTGTGCCAAGTTCGAAGAAATTCCCCTAAGGCCTTTCTGAGATATCATGTTTAATAGAATGGGAAGTAGTCTCTAACAAAATGCATCTGGCCAAAGTTGTTTTTTTATTAAACCATTTTAACCTTTTTTTATGCAACAGTTCTACCCTAAAACAGACAGAGAAAGTTTACATATTACATACAATTTTTTTCAAAAGCTATTCTCATCAGTCACCTTAAAACATTTTACCATTAAGTTCAGTATTACCTACACACTAACCAACTTCCATTTTTGCAAATATTCCTGACTCAAAAGTTTTTACACCAAGGGCTGAAAAGTAGATTCCAAGTTTTAAATTCAATTGAGTGTAATGGTAGCGTCTGCACCTGCTTGGATACCTGAGTGTGTGCTGGTTGGGTGTGTTGTGTGTGGGCAAATAAAGACAGAAAAAGTGAGAGACAGAAAAAAAGCTGAGGGCAGAATGACTCATTCTAGTTTTCGGATCCTCTCTTCCTTTTCCTCTCCCTCACCCACCCCCTTTTGCTCCCTACATCGCCCCCACCCCTCACCCCTTCATACCAGAATTCTTCCATCTATAAATATCAACAAGGGAGACTATAGACATACATACACACACACACACTGTAAACACACACATACACACACACACACACATACACACACACCAGTTTAAACCAATGAGCACAGTGGCGTATTGTGCCAGCAGAGCCAATACACACTTCCACGGCCATTACTCCCCATGGAAACAAGCGAGCACATTCGCGCACACATGTGATGTTGACGTTGTACCCGCACAGTGGCTGCCTTAGACAATAAGCTATTTCAGGGCCAAATCGCTGACAAAAATCCATTTTTCCACCCCACTAAAAAAGATCAGGAATGAGGGAGGGAGAAAAAGCAGGATCGAGAGAAAAGCTGAAATCAAATAAACAGTGGCGTACATCTCTCTTAAGCTGGATTTATCTCTGTATTTTGTCATCATTCTAATTTATTCCCGAACCTGCTTACAATTACTGCCTTTTCAAAACTCATATCGCTGGCTTGTTGTTGTTCTCAGAGAGATTGCGTGGTATCTGCAAATGAATGAGCGGGGGACTTGCATAAGGTGGAAAAGCTCCTAGTGTACTTTTGTAGATTATCCACTTGATACCGATTCATTTTCTCTCTCACTTGTCACAGCTTTGTAAAGGAAGCGATGTAGGACAAACATGCAAACGCACACAGAAACACTCGCGCACGCACGCAGACACATGCAGCATTGTGGAGTGTAGAGGAAGGGAGTGGGCTCATCATCTTTAGTTGTGATTACAACACTTGGCAAGCTCTCCCCTGCCTGTTTGCCTGCCTATTGCCTTACAAATGGATTAGTAAACCCTGTTCCATTTGTGTGTGTAGCTTCTCTGAGATTTAGGCTGACTTACAAATAACACCAATCAGATTTGGGAGCAGCCGTTGTGTAGTCTTTTCCGGGGGAATATTGGGTGATGTGATTTGGGGACAGTGCTGCTTGTATGCACTTAGTTTGGAAAACCTCGGGACTGTGTGCACTTATGTGTGTGCGTGTGTAGTGAAGATTTTACACATCTCATAATGAGGAAGTCTGACTGCAACTTTTGGAGTCAGTCGGCGGTTAATCCATGGGAGGCCTGCTCGCTCATCCCTAGTATACATGTAATACAGAAGAGGACAACACTGATCCGAGGAAGAGAGAAAAAGTTGTATTTAGACGGGGAAAGCAGAGTACAAGATGATGAGTGTGTTATGAGCTGAAAGCAAGAAATTCTCTTTTCTACATGGGGGACTGGTATTTCTTTTTCTTCTTAGATAACTGGCCAAACGCAGAGTGGTAGACAAGGATCAACTGAGAAAAGAACTACAATTAACAATGACTTTGGCCCCACTGGCACCCATCATTTCAGGTGTCTTGTATCTGAATAAAAATTAGATTTCAGACACTTTTCTTTACAATCAGCCATTTATATTTGCCTCCATTGGCCAGACCACCAGTTGTGTAGTTCTAAGGAACTGCTTACTGAAGAGCTTCCTGAGAACTGCAAACCTTTAAGGGTTTTTATATATATATATGTATATATATATATATATATATACATATATATATATATATATATATATATATATATATGTATATATATATATATATATACATATATATATATATTCACTCCAATAGCACTCTTTATGAACAGTCAAGCTCCAGAAACATAAAATCAATACATGGCAGCAGATGTTTTAATCATGGTGGGCCGCCACAAATAAAGAAAGTGTGGGAAACCCTGCTCAAGGTATCTTGTGTGCTGTAACTGAGTACCTATCAAGACGTACGAGCTATTAAAGTTTCTCAAAAACTACATTCTATGAGCTACAATTGTTCCTAGTTCTTATGCTGCAGACATAATAAAAAAGTAGGCTTCTTAGAACTATAAAAAAGTTCCTCCAGTCTGAAAACCCCTTTAAAATGCTTTTTTTTTTTTTTTTAAAGAAAATACTGTCATGAGCCCTTTGTTTTTCGACGGACAATAACCCAACTACTTGCCTGAACTTACGTAAACCTCGCAGAGGCAGATAAGAAAGCGCTTACATGAGTCAAATCTGGAATGCAGTCTGACAATCTGTACTGATGTTTGAGGACACACTTAGTGGCGCACAATGTTTTACTTTTTTACTTTTTTTTTCCACTGTTTTACAATACAGTATCAGAGAAATGTTGGCATGTCTGAAGGCCTCTGTGTTCTTTTGAGAGCATGATATGTCGATGAAAATTCTTAGCCTTTCTTGGTGCATGTGACCTTGAGCAAGAATAAAACAATATTATGAAAACATGTCAATATCATATAATTGTACACTATAAAAAATGTCCTCTTAGAAGTTTTATACTTTTGATGTATTATTTTTGTTCATTAGTTTCTATTTGTGCTGACATTAAGGAGCTAATTCATGTCAGACTTCTTTACCCAGGTGCTACTGGATGTGATGAAATGATTTTTCTTTTTTACTTTTTAACAAACTGTCGTACGTGATTTAAGTCTGAAACAGTGTAATGTGCTTGAAGTGCCTTGCTGCAGAGCATCATGACTGGCAACTATGTGGTCACAAACTCTACTCTACCATTTAAACACTAAAAAACAACATTATAAAATCGAGAGCACAAATTTGAGTATAGGAGAACATGGAGTGTTTGGTATAAGGGAAACGTGACTGTGAGTGCCTGTGTGTGTGTGTGTACACATATGTGTTTCTGACGACCCGAGAGTACAGTTTGTGTGAATAAAGCTCTAAGCTGAGCTTCCATTAAGCCTCTTTCAACACAATGCCTTTCTCTCTCAGAAACTCTGTCTGATGGAAATCTGCTTTTGTTGCCGCAGTTCAATGTCCCTGCTATCTCCTGATGGAAGGAGAGAGAAAGGAAGGCCTGAATGGGCCTCCATAGTTTTATGTTCCAGACAGCTCGCGCACACACATTTGCCAAATCACACACACTCCTTGCTCCTCCACAATGAAATCAATGCTCTCAGTTTTCCCTTTCTGTGCACAGCATCTCACAGTGCCAAAGGCTTCTTGTGATCAAACACCACATCATGTTCTGCAACTTCTGATACTGATGCTAACACAGTGCCGCTTTTGTACTCTGGTGTGGCTGTTCATTCACATTGTACTCAGTGCAATAAAGGATGCCTTTTTTGATGGGTGTTTTGATTATGTTTTCTTTTTTGGATGGACATTTCTTATTCATTTTCTAATGTTGGCTGCTTTTTTTCCTACTGATATTGTGTTTCTGGTCGCATCTCTGCCATATTTGCTTTGTCAGGTATAATATCGCATTGTCTGTAAAGTCGTGTATTGTGAAATTAAAATCAAAAGAAACAGTCTTCACATTTCTTTGACAAAAATATTGTCAGCAATTACATTTTTAGGAGAAACTCAACAAAGATTTTAACATTTTTGCAAGCTCACAAGAGAAAGAGAATCTAATTTTTGCATGAATGTGTGTTTTGCCTCCACAGTCTCTCCTCTGTCCGTGTGGGCATGTTTGTGAGTGTTGAGGTTGAGTGGGTTACACAAGTGAACATATGTCAGGAAATATGTCTGGTTTGGTTTGGACAGGAGCTGCTGCTCCCAGGGCTACCGTGGGACCTGGAGTGTCCAGGGATAAAGCCTGATTGTTGGGAAGATAAAGACCGCTAACAGAGTGGACGGAGAGGGGAGGGACCACAAAGACGTGAACCCAAACACGCGCATGAGCATTATCTACAGTGGTCGTGCATTAGCTTTGTAAAGTAGTTTCACATTAAAAAACAAACACAGTGTCAAAGAGGGATTTCGGGGAGATCATAGGACTGTTGGCTGGTTATGTAACAAGACTATGCAGACATGCTAATTGTCTGAGAAAATGGGAGTCAGACAAAGACAGATACAGAGAGAGGACAGAAACATTCACATGTAGAGAGATATAGAGAGTGGTGGTGGAGATCGTATTTGTTGAAATTAAAGGTGTGTTTTGAATGTGAACCACATAGAGGACATCAACATGGACATGAGCAAACTAAATTTTTATCAAACTAAACTCAAAAAGTTATCTCAATCACTGGGCAATTAAAAGCTTCTCACTGGGTGAGACGGACAGGACAAAATAATAATGGAGGGTGAAGTCTTGGTCTGTAAAGCTCACATTGCTATTCTGCCAGCATGCACATGACAAGGGGGAAAGACACTACTGGAGGCTGCAAGCGAAAAGGTGTTCTTGTTCAGCTGGAGTGGCGAGACCAAGGAGTTCCCGCAGTTATTACAGAATAACGCGCATTATATCAGTACAGAAGAAGAAGTAGTAACTCCATCCAACACCAAACAACACCCACAATGCACTGGGTGATGGCGTCACGTTGCCAAGTACTATAGGTTAAATGGGTATTATACATTCATTAGCTAATTGCCCCTTGAGGGTTGGCAGGTTGGCTCGAGCCAATCCCAAGTAACTCTGAGTGAGAAACTGGAAACCCTGGACAGGTTGCCAGCCAATCCCACAGCACGCCTAGATACCACCAAAGGTAATTACATAAGTGTCTTTATGTTATTAGGGTGTACTAAACCTTGAAAGGGCTGTAAACCTAAGATTAACTCCAGGAAGGAAAGAGCAGTATATACTGTACAGAGTGAGAGTGTGTGTGTGTGTGTGTGTGTGTGTGTGTGTGTGTGTGTGTGTGTGTGTGTGTGTGTGTGTGTGTGTGTGTGTGTTTGTGCGCAGCAGCAGTTGAAGCATCTGTGAGGGTCACAATGTTCAAGTCCAATCTTGTTTTATCAAATTAATGCTGGTCTTCTCGGCGTTCCACTATGCACACACACTCACACACACAGAGTTGGATCGTATCTTCGCCACTTAATTACGTTACTCACAGCCTGCTACCGAACAACACACTCAAACCGACAATGCACACTGACTTCAACACACTTAGACACACTGTTAATACACAGCTCATGCATACAGATAGAAAATGCACAGTACTTATTTGATGCAAGTAGGGACATCAGTACATGCACATATACACTTGACACATACTTATTATAGAGTAAATGGAGAGAGATACCATTGAGGAGCATCTCTTAAAGTATCTGTTGCAATAGAAAGATTACTTACCAATGGTGGACAATTGTCATCAATTCAGTATCCAACCAAATATAAAATATGTTCACAATTTTGCCTTCTGTTATACAGATTTTAGCCATTAAATAATGGCCAGAAAGGGTTAACATCAAAAGGTATGTCGACCTTTTCATCATTTCATCCAACTAAAATTTGCTTGAAATTTTGACTAATTAACATATAAATTCTTGAGCTACAGCAATAAAACAAGTAGCAACCCTCAGGGTTGGACTATGGAGACAACTCTGAGGTGCCAAAAACTGCAGTCCTCTAATGGTCACTTGAGGCTCCAAAAGCAAATCCATTCCCATAGACCCACATGTAAAATGCCCAGCTTTACAGCAGCGATAATGATGTGTCAAGCTTGGTACAAAAAAGTCAGTTCTGGTCTCTTTAGCTAATTTCAACAGACATGACAACTGCACAGAATGTGAATTTTTATATAAATCACCCATTTAGATTTTATTACGGCTTAGAGTAATGCATATTTAAGGGCGGGCCAAATGATAGGTTGTCTGTGAGGGGTCGCGACAGTCTGTGAGTCCAATTCACCCCTCGGTCCTCCACAGCTCAACCCTTTCATCCAAATAAAGTGAAGTTCTGACTCAAAAAAACTAAGATGGCAACAACTGAGATTCCACACTTGAGGCATTAAAATGGCAGTTCACAAATCAATGGGTGGCATCATGTTAGCTATGTCCATTATTTTATGCCAAAAACTTGTTTTCTGAGATCACAGTGATGTTAACCTATGAACAAACCAAATCAGTCCATCCTTGAGTCCAAGTGGATGTTTGCGCAAAATCTGAAGGAATTACCTTTCATTTAAAAGATAGTTTTCACAAAAATCTGGAAGGACAAACAAAGGAATGGGCGGACAACCCAAAAGCATAATTCCTCTGACCATGTCTATCATCAGTGCGGATGCATAAAAAGCATCATCAGTAAGGGACTTGCATTGTACTATACACTATACGATTCCATCTTCAATTCAGTCCATGTGGACAACAACATCGTTGCAGCAATTTCATTTATTCCTTCATTCATTTAAAATGTGTTATGGCTGTATTGCTGAATTCTGTAGATGATAATGTTAACAATAATAAAAATGCACTTCATTATATCCCAGGAACAAATTAATGCCCTGGAGCGCATTGTATGAAATGAAGGCTGATCTAATATCATTCAAACAATGCACCATTGGGTCCAAAGATGTCATCATGAAGCACAACTTATTGGGACAAAATGTGCTTAGCAATTATGCATCAGTGACATCAGGGTATTGTATTGTTTGTTGTATGGACAAGGACACATCTCAGTACCTTGACCCCTTCTCAGAGCCGGCCAATAGCTATTCAAACCAAGGGTTCCTTTTGAAATACAACATCACTACTTTCCTTTACCAAGTATTAAATCAAGCCGGGTAATTAGAATTATATAAACAAGGAAGAATGAGACCTTTTTGTTACACTTTTGTGAGGCAGAATGGATAGATTGCATTTCTGATGGATGTCAATAGGAACACCAGATACACAGTTGTGAGACCTTGTGCAGACCTTGAAACAAACACACAAACATGTTACGGAGGCAAACTCGCTTGACAAACATCATACTGCCATTATATCCTTTTCTCTAGAGCTCTCAAACCAAAAATCTACAGCAGTCTTGTCTGTTCTGTTTTCTACATGGTGATGTTTTGGGGTAGCAGCCTGTTTAATTCTGGCCTTGTGGGCATTTGATAGTAAATGACTGGTACTTATTAAACCTATTACACTGTTTTGTGTACTGTAGATAAGAAAATTATGTCCTGGAGCACAGGATCAATAAATGTTGTGCACATGCTGTCACTAGATGTTCTGCCTGTATTTCTTATGTCCATTCAAAACATTTAGTTTGCACTCTCAATGCCATTTTTTTCCTTTATTAATTCATTGAAACTCTTTTGCATGATTTACTCTTTGCTGCCTAGATCCCTATGTCCACTGTGTTTAAACATTACCCAGACAATGAAGATTACCATTTCAGTGTGTCATCCAGTGTGTGATTTTAGATAGCATGCCCTGACATGCAACACAACAGCAGCTTGGCACAGAGATGCTAGTGTGACATGAAAACATACACACTGGCATAGTAGGGCAATAACAATCATGTACCTACCCTGTTATATGGTGACTGATCTTGCTTTCTACACGGAGGGTAAGGAGCTCCTAGACCTCATTTTTTTCTTTTTCTTTGGGTTAGTTGTTAACTGCTACAAGCTGCTTTTTATATCCCTCAACAGAGGCAATTCTATCCCCCCATTTCAATATTGTACAATTTATGAAGAATGGCAAGGTGAATAACAATATGACATTCCTGCCTTGAACAGGCAGTGTAAAAGGGGCTTCTGGTTGCAAAAGTTGACACGCACTCACACCTTTACGTCTAATACCCATAAACATCTTTCTGATATCAGGTAAAACACTCCAGAGTGGTGAGTTTTGTTTTTTTCTAATGTCAAGAATGCATTTTGAACCTCAACTTCTAGGCCAACATGGATGAGAAAAAAATTAAGTTTGAACTTCTTTACTTTCATGATAAAAGGCAAACTCCATGACGAATCTGTTTGGGTAAGCAGCTGAGGCTCAGGAAGTAGGGTGGTCGTCAACTAATCAGAATGTTGGTGGTGCGACCCTTGACCCTTTCAGACTACATGTTGTAGTGTGAGGCAAAATACTGAACCCCAAACAGCAAATTGCTGCGCTTGTCTGATAAAGTGGTGCACCCTGTTTGATAGCCTTGATCATCAATGTATGTGTGAATAGTGAATGTGGTGTGAAGTGTTTGAGAGGTCAATGAGCTCAGAAAGGAGGCATATAAATGCAGTTAATTTACCACGAAATATCATGTTACATTATTTCTACATAATGGTTGCTCTGGCAATCTACCCACCTTGGACATGGTTTCCTCACAACTTCCTCACCCAAAAACTGTTTTATTTTTGCATTTTACTTGCAATCCAATCAAGATTAAGCCTAGACTGCTAGTTTAAATGATGCAGCATGTTCACATAGATCATTCAAAAATTGCAGATTTGACTTTGGATTGTGCAAATGAAAGCTACTTTTACTTTACAGCACGATACAGTAAATCATCGCTAACATCATGCATTGTACTGTATATAACGTCATGAAAGATGAATGCCAAGATGCATACTGCACCTCTATCAAGACAGTCATGTTTGAAAGAGTTAGTCAAAAAGCTGTTACTAAAACAACGAGATCTGGTAATGTGTCAGAATCCATGTCTAAAAAGGGGATTTTTGATAATGTGCTGTGGCATTAGGTGATGCCGAACATAACTGATGGACAGAGGTAATAAAAGATTAGGAGAAAGGGCCAAAGTGAAATGCTCATGCTTGTTTTTCTTCATTCTCCCTCTCTACCTTTCCCTCTCTCACTCTCTCTCTCTCTCTCTCTGACAGTTGCTGTACCATTAACACCGCCTCCACAATTAGTGTCTTCTCACCGGCTACACACTCACACACAGACACACACACACACGGTGACACCCCAGGGCCCTGCACAACCCAAACAGCATAATTAGACATCCCCTAAACAAAGCACACACTCTGTAATTACTCTGTAATGTTACATAGCACAGGGGACTCAACAAAAGCTATTTTCCCTGGATCAACCAGTGGCACACACACACACCCACACCCACCCACACACACACACACACAAACACACACACACACACACACACACACACACACACTATACCCTTGTCCCAAGTGTCTGTGACTGTGTACATTTCTATTGATTTTACCAGACAGAGAATTCCCAATAGCTGTTGTCTGGCTTGTGAGTACATGGTAAATGTGTATGCATGTGTGTGCGAGTGTGTGTGTGTGTGTGTGCCAAATACTGCACCTATAGGTACTATATGTGTGGTTGCTTACATAAATGAACTCAACAGCACATGAAAAGGCAGAGCAATTGAATCTCTTCATCTTGTGCTGCTCAGTCCAGTGAGGCAGCCATGCTAAGTACAGAAGAAGTGCTCACACAGACACACACACACTCACACACACGCACAACCAAATACCAAATACACTCATCTTTTCCCACTCTTTATCTCTCTCCTTGTTTTCTATTATCCAGAATGGAATATGACTAATTTCTCCAAACAAATCGACAGCAGAAACCAAAAATAAACTGATACCGTTGTCGACAGTACTCCCCTCAGCTCCAACAATCTACCACAACCGACCCCCCCAATCTGACCTCAACATAACAGCTCCAACCCCGAAACACACCCACCCTGTTCCTACTCCCCCTCCTCTCACCCCATCCTCTCTTTTTACGCCTCTGTGCCCCTAAGTCAGTGCAGATATTGCTCCAAGTCCAGCAGCAGTAAATTAAATCTCTGTGCCAAGCCAAGTAGTGTGAAATCACATTAGATCTTAATCAGAGACTATTGTGTTTGCCTTGTCGGATTTCTTTTCTTTTATTATGGGTGTTATCTTTTGTTGTGTACAGTTTTATTTCACAATGTGTAAGCTATCACGAGGGAAATATCTGTGAATGACGGTAAGTTGACTCAGGGCTCAACAGTTGCCTGGTTGCCATTGACAACTACTTTGGGTCATGGGCAACCAATTCTTGACCTTTGGTTGCCATAAGTAGCCAACACTTTTTAACATATAGAACACAGGTACAGCAAACAGTATAGCGCACACCCCAAATAAATTATATTGTGATATTTGTTACTGATATTTAAATATTGCTGATACAGTCACAACAAGAAGCAGACACTGCTACACGTGCATTGGTAAAATACACCTCTATAAGTGACACATCGAGTTAATCAGTTTTGCTGTGTCAGGCGTGCAGGAAAATCTGGTCATATTGAAATCTCTCTGGTTATAATGTCCAATAATAGTGTACCCCTCTGCAAATATGTAGGCCTAAAACTGTGTCCTACCAGCAAGCAAGTGCCTCTCTGTCGACACTGTGTCCATTAAATATGCACCTCTGTAAAGTCATGTAAACAAACCACGTATGTTACCAGCTGTGCGCTCAAGAGCATATTTACAACAAATCCACTCAAAAGATGGGCGAGTACTTTCTGTTTTTCTACGTTTGTACTTTTAAAACAGAAAAGACACATTTTATATTGTTACATTTACTGGATATGAGATACAATATAACCAAAAGCAAATACCTTGTTATAGGCAATGGTCATTATCAAAAACCCTCACCCTCAGTTTTCAGGTTGGCAGTACGGGTTGCGTATTTATTAACGAATGTGTTGTGGGGAAGGGCAGATTGGCTCTCTTATCAGGTGGTTAAAAAAACACGCATGACTAACAAGTAAGCGACTTAATGACACAATGAGGTGGAGGCTGCAAGAATTTGCACACCCATCAATAGATCAGTGAAGACTGCCATTTGCAAGACTTATACCGCTAACTGAGATCCTCACTTTTTCAATTAAATCCTTTAACATACAAAAGGTCAAAGGTCAATTGAAATCCTTACTTTGTCAGCTGGATAACAAACTACAAATAACTTTGTTTGATTACTGTAATAATGCTTTTAAACATTTTTCCATGTCACATTTTCGTTATTAAGCTAACATATAACTGCTTTATATATTAATAACTCAAAATATAAGGTGACTAAAAATGGCAACCATACTTTTAGTCTCAGCAACCAACAGCTGATGCCTGGTTGCAAGTCTGGCAACCACTTTTAAAAGTGTTGAGCCTTGTGACCACTGTCAGTGTCCTTGAGTGAGCTAGCTGCTGGTCTTTTGGCTGATTTGGCACTATGCTTCCACATGGAGAACTCTGCACAATCAATAAATCACATCACATTTCATCCGTTATTTCTCCTTTAAAGTTCAGATGTGTGTTGCCAAATTATGAGTAACTTCAATTTAAATAGCAAGAGGCCATGAAGGATGAGCCTGACACCAGGAGTGGTCTCCATGTTATGAGCTTCCTTTAATAAGCTACACTATACTTTACAACAAATAAAAATGAACACTCTCCCTCTAATGATGTTTGGCTTAAAAACCTTCTCTTTTTCCTTATCTCACTCAGAGCCAATCAGCGCAACTTAACATGTCTTCTCCATCACCAAGTTAACAATCTTAGGCATTGCTCAACTAGTCGAACGAAGAAATAGACTGTGTAAGGTAAGACATACTGTAGAATCTTGATTGTCAATCACTGGAAAATGCACACGAAGGGATACTTATGCAGTTTCTAGGGAACATGTGTAAACATACCGAGTAACTCAACAAATCAGAAAAATAGAAATGAAGTTACCACTTTGTTGTTGTATGCTTCCTCCAACCAGTCAACCAGCTTGTAAAAGGAAATAATTGCCAACAACAAAATGAGCTTGTTTTTTTCCTTTCCTGAGATGTGTTCCTGAAATCTGTTTGGACATGTCAGAAAGCTTGGCTCACAACATACAGCCCGCTTAAAGTTATCTTGAGCAAAGTTATTAACTTTTGTGCTATTGGAACATTCAATCTTCCTCTTGTAATGGTTTATTTCTCTATATTTGAGTGAAGGCCACAAGCCTTGTGGTAAGAAAAAAATGCAAACAACAATATAACAAAATAAACAATGTTATATACATACATTGACATATAATGCCAAAGTGACCTGAGGAGGACCTCCACAACATGACCTTCAGAGAAGCATTGTCTACAGACACAATCGGGATAGGCTGACAGGACACTCAGCTTTCAGAGTGTTCTTGCAGAAGCTCCAGTGATAATGAAAAATTATCTGACCCTCAACCATGGGGCCTTGACTTTAAACAAATGGATACATGCTGTTATATTCATACCTGAATGTTAGGCACTTATATAATGCAAATATATACACAATATCAAGGCCTGGTGAAATGACTACATTCAACAGTGTAAAGGAAAAAAGGATTAATTCTTCATGGCTGTGCGCACAACAGCAGGATTTTGTTAACCATTACAGGCTAGAAATATGTTTGCAAAGAAACCAATACATAAGGATGTTAGGATTTGGAAGTGTCTTTATCCAAAAACGTCTACTGTAAAACAATGGAAAAATAAAAAATAAAAAAATAAAATAGAATAAAATATGGAAAACACATGTTTACATTAAAAGGTCACACACAATGCAAAAAATTGCCATGTGTTGGAACTGAATTGAACTCAGCTGACTGGACCTGAAAGAAAAGTCTATATGGCCATCAACCACCAAGACCCCCAAGCATACACTTTCTTTTAATGTTACACTGTTGCTTGTTTCCTTTTGTGCTTCCTGCAAGTAAATATGGTCCTGATAGAGAACCATAATAAAGAACAATTGTTGCAAAGAAGAAGTTCCCACGGACAAATTGGTATGTGTGATTTCGCCTCCATAAATATATTAAACTCTTCTTACACATTCACATTCTTTTATATGTAGTCACAGCATGCTTCTTTATGTGTCTTTAAGTGTTTGTACGTATATGAGCACCCTTGTGTGCTTGTGTGTCCACATTGGCACATACAGTATATGGCTGTTTGGGATGGAGACAGTAGCTGCTGTGAGTCCTTTCTACAAACCTCCCCATTCTCTATATGAAAAATAGATACTGCCATTTTCACTAATTGTGTTACAGTTTACAACTTGTGGTCATTTTACGACCCTTCAAAATAACCACAATGTTCAAAAAATGGAAAATCCAATTTATCAGAATATATATATATCTAATGAAATTCATGTTCATGGTTCTGACAACTTAAGGCAAGTAGGATTTTTTTTTTTTTTAGACTTTTTTTTTTGTTTACGCCACGGAATGAAATTCAATATCATTGGTTGTATGCCTTCGCAAACCAGTCAAGTTGCACTTACAATTTACATCCATGACTGTGAAAACATTGATGCTTCACACACAGAAGATCTATAAAATCTGCACAGTTTCAAGGTGGACACTTAAGGCTTTTGAGTTATTGCCAAAAACATATGAGGTCACTGTGACCTTAACTTTTTACCTTCGACCACAAGATTCTAATCATTTCATTTTTATAATAATAATAATCTTTATTTTTTAGTACTTTTCAAGCTTAAGGTTTACGGAATAAAATAAGATGTCAGAAACCCATGTAGCCCCTCCTCTGCCCCCCTTTTGACAATTATTACATTCCTGAGTCCATGTGGATGTCTGTGCCAATTTGCCATTTGAGGAAACTCCCTTAAGGCCAAAAACAAGACAGATGCAAGATCACAGTGACCTTGACCTTTGAACATCAAAATTCTAATCAGGTCAATGTTGAGTCCAGGTCAACATTTGTGTCAAAATTTAAAGAAATTCCTTCGAGGTGTTGTTGATATTGTATTCACAAGACTAAGACTCATGTGGTCACAGTGACTCTGACCTTTGACCTATGACCAGCAAAAGCTAATAAGCTCATTGTTGAGTCGAAGTGACCATTTGTGCAAAGTCTGAAAAAATGTCCTTAAGGTATTGTTGAGAAGAAAAAAAAATGAACCAACATAAAATTCAGTTACAATACCATAAACATGCTGGTGGTCAAAGATCAAAGGTCAAGGTCAGTGTGACCTCACAAAACATACTTTTGGCCATAACTCAAGAATTCATGTACTAAATGTGACATACTTTCACATAAATGTCTAACAAGATAAAATGACGACATTTTACATACAAAAGGTCAAAGGTCAACTTTACTGTGACATCATAATGTTAAAAAAACTCTTCTCTGGCCATTGCTCAATGTCATATCTCAGGAACACAATGGGAGATATTTGTTCAGGAACTGAATTAGTGACACTAATCTTAGGTGTCCAATTATTTTTCAGTTGTCCTGCAGACTCAAATATTTCTTTGTTAGATGTACTGAATATCTTTGATAAGTTTCTTTATCAAATATTTGACTTTTTGGGCAAAACAGGCTACTCTCAATGTGACAGAATGTGACATGAACTTTTGGGGCTGCATGATGAATTATGGAAAGTCTTATATTACTTGGGCATTGTAAATTCTTCCTGAGAGTATCAGCTAAATACTTAATTGTATTTTTAAAAAAATCATTGAAAGCTACAAATTTTGATATGCAATTTTATAAATTCAGCAAATCAGACTGAAAGAGAGAGCGAGACTGACAGACTCGGTCTAAGGAGGGGAAAAGCCTCTTTTCCAGCCCTCTGCTCTGACATGGCTTACCTAACATGCTTTAGCTGATCACATTGCAGCAGAACAGCACATAAAAACATGAAAGGAAGGACTAAGCATGGTCGAGAGCAGTGAGCCAGTCTTGATACACAAAAACACATTTCATACAATGCACTACTCTGCTCCTGCCATAGCCACCTTTCTCCCCTCCCTCTCTCAACCTCTCTGTCTATTTCCTCCTATTTTTCTCACTCGTCTTCCCTTTTCTCTTAGAAACAAGGGGCACTCCATCAATTTTCATAGTTCTCCCTCGCCCCGCTTATGCCATCTGAGCAAAGAACCGCAAACAGACAAAAGGACAAAAAAAAAGCAAAATTATTGATTTGATGTCAGCGTCAATTAGAGGGAAGAGAGGAGAGAAGCAGCACAGAGAGATGAAGGAGAGAAAGGAAAGAGAGTGAAAGTGAGCTGTTGGCATCACACAGGTAAAGCTAATGGAAAGTCAGAAAAAAACAAATGTTTACTGATGAAGAAATGTCTAAAAAGCCTAAAAATATTTACACTGTATGAATGTTAATGTGCTTGCAAGGACAGCACATAGGTATATGTGTGTCAGTGTGTCTTTTGTGTGAAAGGGCTTGTCACTGCTAGTGGCAGTGAACACATCATTTCTGTTCCAGTGCACATCGGGAATAGCAGCAACAGCGTCATACAAGCACAAAAATGCACAAATATGCCAGAGAATGGCCACCAGCTATAAGACGTTTCGCAGATTTTGTTTATAATCTCACTCGTTAATCCTCTTCCTGGGTATTTTTTAAAATCTTTTATTTTCTTGAGTCTTTATGAAATATGGTATAGAAGTGCCATTTTTCACTTCTGTGCATGTTTGTGATGTTTCCAAATCTCAGAAAACAGAAAGCATTGTCCAAAATTAAGTGCTTTTTGCTCAACAATATTTTGAGGCATCTGTTCATATTATTAAAAACCTGTTATCTAGAACATTTCAGAAGTCTGGTTGGTTGAAGTTCAAAAGGTACAAAAACAAAATGTTGGACTGAGAATACAAGGTCTGTATTCTGCGTCTGTCCACTACATACGGGATCTGACAACTGCCTTGGCATATTTGGACTTTAATTGAAAACTGACTTGATCAAGTCAATTAAAATTTTGAAACTTTTATTTGTTTGAAAGCAAGAGTGGCGTCCTTGGGTAAAAAAGTAGAAATTACTCAATAGACAATATGTACAGTATGCTTAACCTTTTGAAACGTGGATCAACATCACTTTTCTTGTGCTGCATTCAGACGTCTTTAAACCTTTGAACCCAAAGCACACTGGTTTGATTGGTTTGACTTCTTTTGAAAACATGGGGGAAAAAGGCAATGAGCAATGTGGTAAGAACTTTTCCATAAATTCCAAGAAATTTGTAGATTCAGGAAAACATATTTAAAAAAAAGAAGAAAAACGTCAGGAAAAAATGTCAAGGGAAATAAATAAAAAAGCTCAGAAAAATTAGGATAACTATATATAATGACCATATTTACATATTCTAAATTATGTACATTATGTTACAGAAAATTACTATTATCTATATACCTTTTCAGGTAATTTCCCAGTTTGTTTGCTCTTACTTTTTTGGGGTTTTTTTGTAGCTGTTTTTTGTAGTTTTTTTCTTATATGTTTGTTTTTTGCTTATTTCACATCATTTTCTTGCCCCTTTTTTTTTTTTTTTTACTAATTTCTTGTTATTTTTGCATCATTTCTTCTTAAGTTGCGCATTGCATTCTTCTCATATTTTTTTCCCCATAATTTGCCCAGCTTTAAAAGGAAAAATTCCTATATGAACACAGACAGTCTTGAGTGAAGTTGGACCAGGTAGAGACAAAATTCTTTTATGCCGTTATAATCACACTTGTCTTGCTTAAGGGCACGTCAAAAGGCCAGAGGTTTGCTTTTACAGGGGCCTGCATCCAAACCAGGGGGAACTGTAGCCGACCATGACATGCATGCATAATAAAAGATCTGCTTGATGAAATTGTGAGCGACAGATATTGAGGAAAGGAGACACTGTATTGATCTCTTCCACAACATCAGAGGTAGAGGAGGAAAGAGGAAGAAGGGGGAGTATGGATGAAGAACTAACATGCGATAAAAAGTGGTGATTCGATGCTTTTACACCCCAGACTTCAACCTTTTGGATCATAAAGGGTCAGTTCACCCACATGACCTCTAGTGGTGTCTAGAGGTTTTGAGATACACTATCTGTATCTCTAATGCAATAAAGGTGAATATAATTTCACTAGTGGTGCTTACAGTATTGGAGATTTTAAGGAAGGGGCTGAGTTTAACAACGGCAAAGCTACATCAAAACATTCATTGACAAACTCCTACACAACTCGTGCAGTATAATCCAAGTCTCTTTCATCCATGTGTATTCTAAATAAAACATTAAAACATTTTCCATTCTTCATGGACACATGTGAGAAAAGCTTAATTTTCTTCATGAATTCAACATAGCAGGGGGTGACTGTTCAACATACAAATTGTATTGCTTTAAATTTAAAACAGAGATAAATAAACTGAAACATTTCATACCAGAAACAATGTCCTGTCTCTGTGAATTATCCAAAGAACAGATTAGAAAGTAGGCCAGATGAAAACTGAATGCAGTTCCATTCAAACTGATTATATCAGAATGGAGTTAGAAACTTTATAAATTTATCTCTCAAAATGTGGCTATATAAAACAAAAGCTGCTGTATGTGCGTGGCTAAAAAGTATTTGGGGTAATTTAGGTGAACTGACACTTTAACATTAACCTTTCCACAAACTTTTACTGAATCTCTTCACTAAAGCACAAAGTAAGCCAATTAAAGTTGTGCAGACCAACAAAAAACAATGCAGGAAAAAGCCACATGTATACATGTGTACACATTCTACATCTAGTAAGTACGGGTGGCCTAAAATGTCCAAAGGAGCAGAAATTGGGGGAGGGACATGGGGGAGGGAGGATGGTCAGGGTCTGCGTTTGCCATCTGACTCCAGACTAGATGCAGCTAGTGGAATGATAAGTGTGTGTATTTATGCGTGTGTTTGCATTTGTCCACATGTGTAGGAGACAGGAGGGCAGGGTGAGGATACTGTTTTCAGAGGACATGATGTCTCATTGCACATCACACGCACACACACACGTACAGTCAGACAAACACACACGCCGCGTGTCACTGCGCATTACTGTTGCTTTCTGTGGGCGCTGCGTCCAGACAATGACAAGCAGGCAGGAGCCACGGCATAATGAGAGAGAGCAGGGGCCTTCGCTTACACACACACACACACACATTTGAGCGCACACACACACACACGCACACACACACAAACACAGAGGGCAGTCGGCTTCACTCCGTCCCCTAGCCTCTCAATTACCCAGCAGGCTTTTAGTGCCACTCCGCTCCACTACAGCAAATTACCCTGGGCCCTGTCTCACTTAGAGACCTGTGACTGTGTGTGTGAGTGTGTGTGTTTGTGTGCGTGTGTGTGTGTGTTGGTGGGTGTGGGTGCTTGACAGAGGTAGAGCAAGTGTGCGTGTGTGTGTTTGTGTGTATGCGTGTGTGTTTGTGTGTGTGTGTGTGTGTGTGTGTGTGTGTGTGTCGTGCTAAAGCGAGTGGCTCTGAAACAGTGGCTGGAGCCCAGCAGAGGCACGTGAAAAGCTAATAAAAGTGTTTGAATGCAACTGCCATTAGGCTAATACCTCTCCACAAGTATGACACACACACACACACACACACACACACACACACACACACACAAACACAGAATGAGAGAGGAGAGAAGAGGCGACAGGGTCAGCTGCAGTGCCCTCTCTTAGATCAAATGTAGCTCTCCGGCTGGCTGAGAGTGCTGGCTTTTATTGAATGAGATATTAAAGAGTTGTTAGCTGAAGAATACTGATACAAATGGCCACTGATGGCTGTTTAATTGCATCACAATTTGGTACAACTTTGAAAAAATCTACACCCCCCGTCCTTGACATGATGCACACATTTTTGGACCCTCTGTGTTTGGCTAATTTTACAACCATGTCAAAAGCCTGCTGGCTTAAGTGCAAAACATATCATTTTCTGCTTGATGACATGAGTGCAGAAAATAATGCACAGGCTGTTGATCTGAAGGTTCTTACTGGCCAGAAAGCTTTATGTTACTGAATGCTAAAGCTTTATGTTACTGAATGCTGCACATTTACTAAAAACAATTCCAATTTTGCATTCGGAAAGACGAGGAAGCAACACGATATCATGCTGAAGAGAATATTTGCTCATCGCCAGGGGTTATTGCAGAGTTTCCTAAAACATTCATGTATTTATTTGCCACAATAAAATCTGCTGCCATGTACTGAATTTTTAAGTTGGAGGTGGACTGTTCATTAGGAAAGTGGCTAGAATATATACCATATGGATATTCATTGCACCACAGTCTCGGAGCACAGAGCGTACTCTGGGCACAGACAAAGCAGTAGAACTCAAGGTGCACTGAAATAAAACTTAACTGTTCTTTGAGCTGGGTCTAAAAGTCTGCATGCATTCACTTACTTCTGCAGCAGCTGTTCCTCATATCCATCTATCTGATTTGGTCAGATTTGATCGGATAATTGAGAAATCATCCATCCCGTGACTAAAACTTTGTAAACTGATGCCATGGAAATAAAGAATTTACAGAGTTCCTCTTGCACTGCAATCAAAGACCAACAAAAAAAACTCAATTTAAAGAAGGGGCTAAAAGAATGGAAATTTTGAAGATTGACAGCTTCCGCCAAACATAGATTCTTATTCTGTGGGTAAACATTGCGTTGATCTATCAAACCACTGGCATTTTGCTTATCAGGTAATTTGAGGGCAACAAGAATTTCTCTCCAACTCTTGAGCACTGACTCCCACTGGGTAACTTTATTTGAGGACATTTTGTTTATGTGCACAACATGGGTACCGTAACAGTTAGAGCCTTTAGAAAAATACATTAAGATTAAATTCAGAAAAGTCAGAATGAGAAAGAGAAAATTTGAGGAATAACCAAAGTTATTACAATTTATTTCTAAGGGGACCATGACAGTTAATGCAAAATTTCACAGAGACAGAGCATGTTGTGTCATATTCTGAAAATGCCTTCTAGAGTAGAAAACAATTGGTGCAACAATGTGTAAGCCAGTGCTGAAATGCTGAATAAATGTATGTTGCTTGTGCGCTCAGTCTCTATTGCAACCCATTTAGAATTGCTGTGATATTTCAGTTTGGACCATAGACTGTAAAAAAGAAGTGGATGTAGCAACCATTTTTGTGGACTACTTTGAGTTTGGGATTTGAGATGGCCGTTGCCATCTTGGTTTTTTGAAATCAGAAATGACCATATTTGGCCAAGAGGGTGGAGCTGCGGGGGGATGAGGTGTGGATATGAGTGAAAACACCAGAACACCACCATGGTAGCAACCTGTCAATCAAAGGCAGCCAAGCCCCAAATATACCCATCTTTATTTTCTATTTTACTCTAAATGGGGCCATAATTCAAAAAAGGGACATCATGCTGTATTAGAGAAGACCTGAAACTAGCGATTGAGACCATAAACTCATCAGGAAGATGTTTACTAAGGTGATAAATCAAGTGAGAAGGAGGGTCATCCTTTATTGACTGTTCAGACCATAAAATTGGACTTCCTTTCACAACCAGTGGAGCCACCTCCTGCTGACCATTAAATTAATGCAGTTTTAAGGCACTTCTGTATTGGTTTCACTTTTCAGACCCGGATATCACTTCTTGGTCTGGACCAAAGTGGTTGACTGATCAACAGACCAATAATGCCATCCATAGAGCCATACCATAGCAAGGTTAAAAAACAAATGTTTAAACTTGATGTTCTGAACAAGATAAACAGGAACAGGACAGCAACTACAAAAGACTCTCTTAATGACACTGGCAATGCACCATTTTCACTGTCTGAGGTGTATTATCTGGTTGTAATACCTGATAATGAATGCAGACTTTCAGTAACAACACACAGTGCTTGCTTGCTCAACTGCAATCTCAAGAGCTACAAGGTCTAATTTAATTCTGCCTTGAGGTTCAATGTGAGCATGTTATACAGTGTTATATTGGCATTGGTTTTCTTCAGTCACTGGCATCACGCCAGCAGCCTGATCCTCAGTACTCGACACTTTTGTGAATTTATGAATTCATATAACTAATTGTGCTAAGCTTAGAGTATTTATCTCTCATCTTTTTTTCCACACTGCCACATCTGTGAAGGTGAATCTAAGCCATGCATGTACTCGATGAAAGAACTAGGGGTGGGCATTTCAAGTGACTTCCATATTCCATATTCAGTGCTCAGAGTACACGAAAAAAAAAAAAAAAAAAAACAGAAGAGTGTAAGAGTGTAGATCTTTCGACAATGGAAAACATATATATATATATACACGCACACACACATATAAATATATATATATATATAAATATATATATATATATGACTTTTGTATGGTCAAGAAGTTGGTCTAAATGGTTGTTATCACTGTTTGGCCTTGCTGAGAGACATAAAAGAAAAAACACACAAAGTCATCTTCCTTCAACACACACATACACACACGCACGCATTGGCACCTTGTTAAGTGAAACAAAATTTCACTTAACTTGACTGCAACACGACATGAAATCAAATAACATTGCCAAGGAGACGATTTGTGCCTCAATAAGATAAGTTCAATTGGTTAGAGTGAGTCAGACGGAGGAGGCACGGTGTGTGTTTGTGTCTGTAAGCCATTGTGAGTACACACACTTTTTTATCTGAGCTGCCTTGTTAACTGTGTGTGTTGCCTAGTTCATGCATGCTACACCAAATGTGTGATTGGATGTGTGTTAGTATGTACATGTATCTGTGCCTGTGCGCTTCATGCCTTTACTGGGTGTGTGTATAAAGAGATCTGTTAATTAACCAGTCGCTCGGCCCTGGTTCTGGGGTGAGAGACGGAGAGCCAACAGAGAGACGGACTGGGAGAAAGAGGGAGAGACAGAGAGAGAGAGAGAGAGAGGATCAAAGCAGGGGTCTGTGGCCAGGGGGCCCCCTCTGTGCTTAGATGAAATGCGGCGGCTGCAAACTTTAAAGACTTCCTGCCATTAGCCTGGACCTTGTCCCCTTGCAGGCCTGGACCTCCTCCTGCCCCACCCCCCGAATCACTACCACCACCAAAACAATGACATAAAGAAGAGAGAAAGAGGGAAAGATAGATCAGGAGACACAGTACAATGACCATAATGACAGTTATATAAGTGAAAAAGACCCGCAGACAAAGAAGACTGCTATTACCACAAACACAGTGCAGCTTATAAATAGATAGAGCCACTGATTGAGAGCTGAGGGCTAAATTTCAAAAACATCTTTTTGTCTGCACTGTGGACCTCAGCCCACACAATGGCAACATTTTTTCACACCTGAAAATGTAGCTTTCTGAAAACACTTTTCAGAGTGGATGACACTGAAACAACTGACACTCTTGTCAGTGAGGACTATGACGTTTCAGAAAGCGTAGAGGTTAATGGATGACAAAAGCCTGATCAGAGGCTGTGTGGCAGTAGAGCTAAAGCGATTCCTCGACTAGTTGATTTATCAATCAGCAGCAACATAAAAAGACCGTATAAAACATGTTTATTTCTGCTATAAATTTATGCATTTTAACATGGAGGTCTACAGGGATTGACTTTTAAAGCCAGCCTCAAGTGGCCATTCAAGGAACTTGTTTTTGGCACTTTGGCACTGACTTAATTTTCAACCCCAGATTCAATATTAACCAAACATGCCTAAAATTCATTGGTTCCTGTCTCTAAAAGGTGAATATTTGCTGATTTTCTTTAGCCTTGCTGGTCACTGGATCCGGCTGCATTGCATTCTGGCTGTGCTCCGTCACGGCTCCATTACAATTTCAATGTCCAGTGGAAACAGTTAGCAATGGAAAAGTCTAATCTACAGTTACAGCAGATAATAACGATTTCAAAGCTCATTTAAAAGAATGGACCATTTGTGTCTTTGCTTTGTCAATCTTTTGTCTCCTCTAACCATATCTACAATCACTCTTTTTGAATGTCAGTATAGCTGATCGCATGACATAGATGTTGTCTGCTCATAGCTGTTTTGCCATTAAACTGTGATTTGACTGACATCTCAGCACAAGGAATTACTTTTAGCCTTGTTAACAGATGATTAAATCACTATTTTATGCTTGTTCATCTGACATCAAAAACAGAAAAAAATATTTTTCTGTTGCCACAATAAAAAAAACAAAAGATTTATTTTCTTTTGTTTGAGCATTTTAGTGTGGTTGGAAATCTTGGGAGAGACCTGAAAACATCAGTTTTAAAGATAAACTGTGTTTTTAGATTTAGCCAGCTCAGTGTGGATATGGTGTGTATTTGCATAAATAATGCATGTACATTTTCACATACTTTGACCGTATGTGAGTTAGCATTTGCATTCACGCATAATCTGAGCACTCATTCAAACTTGAGTGTGTATTTGTGTGGATGTTTGAATTTTTAGCCCCCTTCGAGCAAGCACCTCCACCTGGACTGCATTAGAGACAGGAAGTGTCTTTACCGTCCTTTTGTCGGGGCGCACACACAAACACACAAACACACACACACCTGACAGAGCCAGGGGCGCGATCTGACCATCTCTCTGGGCGGCGGTGAGCAGAGGAAGCTCACCGAGGGCTAACGAGGGAGGATCAAAGAGCGCATTACCATGCCTCCCCTCTTCCTCTCGCTCTCTTTCTCTCTCTCTGTCTCCAGTCCTCTCTCTGCCGCTCACAAGCAATAAGGGGCCCGCCGGCCGCCTGTCCTTGTGCTTGTTAGGCGGTGACAATAGGACGTGCCCTGAGCCAAAGGAAATGAATTATTTACCCCGCTCCCTCTTGTAGTCTTGAAGAAGGGAGAAAAAAAAATCCCTTTTCTTGTATTACCATTGAACTCACGGCCCTTGTATTACTCGCACGCCTTGTTCTGCGGCCTTAGATGTTAAACGCTCGGAATAATTCTGTTCCCCGCTGTCAGCGAAGATATCCGTCCCAGGCTCGCCTGCGCAGCACACACACAGAATGGAAAAAGATATACATGAAGAGATATGTACATGTATTTTGTGTAGACACTTCAACGTACACACACACATACATACGCTCAAACGCTCACTTAGTAGATGTCAGGGTGAACACATGAAGGTCAGGCGAGGGCACTAATACAAAGCAAGGGCCACAAAGTGAAGGTTAGAGGTGTTGTGTGTGTGGGTGGGTGGGAAGTTGCTCCTGACAAGCATACATCTGCTAATTAATCTGATTATAAAGAGACAATTAATTCCATGATGAGACTTCATATCCCATGACCCCCGGCAGTGTGGCAAGACCCTCACAAGCTCACGCTGCCCTCACCAAAGAGCTGACAAGAGCTGACATCAGCTGACACGAGCGCATCTGTACAATATGTGTGTTTGCGTGTGTGTGTGTGTGTGTGTGTGAAGCTACTTTCTGCACAGTACAATATGCCCTTGGTGAAGTGGCTTCGATAATTATTTCACTTATATTCCCACATGTCCTCTCTCTCTCCACCTCTCTCCCTTTCCCAATCACACTTTTCCTCATCATAATTCTTCATCACACCCCTTCCTCCTCCTCTTCTTCTACTTCTTTCGCCTCTCTTTTCTCATCTGTCCGCCCCTCCTTATTTTCTGTCTCTGCTTATCTTTCTTCCTCCCCTCTCCTCCGTCCCTGGCACTTCCTCTGTTCTCAGGAGCCATAATGACTGTCTTTGAAACAAGGGGGAGTAATGGTCACCTTGATAATGATGATGGTCATGTTGGTGAAGTGCAGAGAGTGCCGGGGGCGGAGCGTCGGCCTGTCAGCGCGGGGCTCACCTCGCTTGCTCTCCCGTCAGAATGGGAACGGTAAAACAGTAAAACTGGAGTTCTCTTTTCTTTCCTTCTGTTTTTTTTTTCTTTCTCCGTTGCCTCACGTTAGATCAATACTCAGAGACCTGGGGGCCGAAACAATGTGCTGCGGGCTACACTGGGGCCTGTGTGAGCCCCAGACAATCCATCTCTATACACTTCTACTAGCTGTTGGGGGGGGGACATGAAAGCGCCTTCATTAGCCTCGCCAAAAGACTCATATATTTCTCACAGGGCATAAAAGGCCATTGTAAAAACGCCCTCTGTTCCCTTTCAAACATAAAACGTGTCAGACGGCACAAAAGGATTCCAGTCGTCACAGAAAGCGAGGATCATTAACGAACACGTCGGCAGAGCAGGCCCTGCAAAGTGAGTGCAGCGACAAGAGGAAATCATGATTACAGAAATATAGAGTGGGGAAGATTTTTGATGAGT
The DNA here is from genome assembly GCF_026936395.1 of Plectropomus leopardus. Classification (NCBI taxonomy): domain Eukaryota; kingdom Metazoa; phylum Chordata; class Actinopteri; order Perciformes; family Serranidae; genus Plectropomus; species Plectropomus leopardus. The sequence goes on along the minus strand of NC_142197.1, from coordinate 16,206,287 downwards.
AACCTAAAAGAGGATGCAAAACGGTGAATGAAGGAGGAGAAAAGGCCTTGAGGAGAGGATTTACATTCACACAGAAGAATATTCCCAGGTAGTCCTTTATGCCTCAGGCAGCTCTGTGCGTCTTTCTTTCTGACTTCCTGTGTGTACAAGCCTTGAGTTAGGGGAGCATCTGCTCTAAAAGCTCCTTCCTGCAGTCCTTGGACAGATAATGACTGCATTGCTGGTCTATTATCAACCACACAGGCCTTACATGCCGTTGTTCCAGCGTCTCCCAAATAGAGACCCCCACAATAGAGCAAGCTTTCTGGATTTCAATGGTCCTGTGCCCCCCTGCTCGTCACCCTACTGCAGGGAAACTGACCCCACGCATGACAGGCAAAGGACCTCAATTACTGGTAGGGTGCCCCAGTCAAAGCTGTCTCACTTTTGTGATGCCCAAACTGGCATTGTTCAGGTGGTAAATCACTAGTGCTTGTAGGGAGGTCGTGAAATATAACTGGAATACGAGACAAAAGAGGAGAAATATCACGCTTTGGATATCAGTGGTGACAAAAGAGGCAGATTGAGATTGACCTCTGCTATATTCTGTACAATGGACAATGTTGTTGTGTGTGTTACGCAAGCTTTCTTTATGCGATGAAACCCAGACAGCAATGACCTCCTGATCTGCACCGTTATCCCCTCAGAATTCTTTTCAGCTTTTAAAGCAGAAGCTAATGAGTCGGCAGCCATGGTCAAAATCAATGTAGTGGCAGATATCTATGGAAAAAGTAGGCTGGAACATAGAAAAGAAAAAAGATAAATAGAAGAGGTGGAATAAAAAAATTGAAGAAGTGTTAGTGGTGGATCATATATAAAAGAAATCTAAGTGAATATCACTGAATATCATCAAACACTGTTTTGTACTTCTGTTTTGTAATTCTTTATTTATTGAAGTCTGTCAACGCTTTGTGGTTTAGAGAACAACTCACTTATCCAAAGGAGAGTATTAAACTGACACAGATATTTGATTACCTTCAGGTAGCATTCTTGTGCACAAATACAAAATTCAGACAAGTGTTCAGAGGGATTAGTTCTCATCTGATTGTTTTTGGTATGAAATGTTTTTTGCAAACATTTGGCCAACACTCTGAATAAAAGTAGCACTAGCCCCTTTTGAACTGCCTGTTCAAGGTGGGAATCTCATGACATTATGCTGCTTCAAAACTCTGTATACACAGTACGATCACAAAATGAGAGTGCAGAGTTCGCCTCTAAGCCATCTGACAGCCATCAGGATGAGACCATGGACGGGACAGGTGTGACGTTTCGATGGCGTGTTAAGTGTGGTCACACACCATGGGAGATTTACAAAGCAGCTTTAGCAGTAAGCAGCTAACTCAAAAAGAAGAACAGCGATCTTAAATGTTCTCATAACAGTAAAACAGTGATATTGAGGAGCCTTTTTTCCTCTGACCAGAGGATGGTACCAGCAGCAATATAACAGGGATGGTAAATGATTATTATTGCCATGTTATGCAGCTGTTATGTTTAAAAAGCACTGCCAACATGTATGTTTATGTCACACAAGAAGCAGATGCTGTTGTGTTACGTGTAATGCATGTAATGGTGCTGACCACTGTCAGTAAACTTGATTATAGAAAACAAGTGCTGCAATAAAACATCATCGCAATTAAAGAAATGCATATGGAGCCAGAAAGTGCGACATTTGTTTTCTATAATTACATGTAATGCCTCTTTTGATTCCATGATGCCAACATGCTGTCTATAATCACACTGAAGCAGAGTGATCCCGTCGTTATTTGCTTTTGTGTAAAATGCAAAGAAGGCACAAAAAAGAGACTTTGTAGTGGGCCTATAGTGCAATCTCTGTAAAAAGTGCTACTGATTATCTATTAAAGACGCTTAATTCTCATGCTTTCTTGTTTTGTGCCCCTCTGCTTCACTTTAGATAGTTGCAGCAATGAAGCTGCTTCTTTGGTTTGACCTATTTAGGAATTAGTGCGCTGATAAGACAACAAAAACAACACTTTGAGAGGGAGGGGAGGAGGGAGGGGGGGTCATGTAATGAAAAAAGTTCCCATATTTGTAACAGAGCGGATCAACTTGTCTGTGAGGCTTAAAAGACTCATTACATTATTAAGCCACAGTGCAGTGATTTGTTTTCAAGTACAACAAGGCTCACTGCACTCAACATTAACCACCCATGTTGAGCTGAGTGGGTGTTTGTGTTTGTGTGTTTGTGTGTGTGCGTGCGTGCGTGCGTGCGTGCGTGCGTGTGTGTGTGTGTGGGTGTGTGCATGTGTATGAGGGTGGAGGAGGAGGAGGAGGGGATTGGAGAGGAGAGGACACCAACTATCTCAGCAGACGTGTTCAAGATGGAAAGCCACTGGTGACCTGCGTAGGGAAAGACTGGAGTATTAGTCCAAAAGCGAAGATTACATGGTACTTACTGGAGGTCAGGCTCCAGAGAGACTACAAGGGGAGGAAATAGGACGGAGGAAAGGACTGTGGTAGTTCTATTACTGAATCTATTGCAGCTGCTGAAGTAGTACTTTATTGATTGTGTGTGTCACTGAAGCAATAAAATCAGGTTTAAAGTTACAAGCTCTGGACTAAAGGTAGGTGATTTGTGTATCTGGGGAGCTCTAGCCTACACAAAGGACACCTCTTTCCTAAGATATAACATTGAAAAATTTCTAAAGATTACTTGGCACAACAGTATGTTCACATCTGAGAGAGGAGATTCAATATGAACTTTTATGTGACAAATTTATTTTTACACAGAATAACTCTTCTTTTTTTAAATTTAATTAATTTATATATTTTGTATTAACCTATAACCAATACTTAATTTCTGTTTTTGATTAATATATTAAAATTGGTTTTTTTTTGGTTGGTGAATTTGGAGGCTGTACATTCTGAATGACACCTGTAATCTAATCAGGACAACAAATGCATTAAAAGGGTCAGGCTGAGGTATTTTCACCTGAGTAAACTTAACACATATTCCCAACAACTTTCTTATTAGCATGGATATTAGTAACATAGTCAAAAAGTCAAAAAATAATCATATAAAAGTGTTAACAGTCTCCAAATAACTCTAAATTAAGTCTTTCTAACTCAGAATACGTTCATCATTCTAAAGTGAGATCTTGCACAGAATTAATTTACTGGTCGTTTGACACTTTCATTTCTTTTGTAATTTCATTTGAAGTTACCTCCCCTTCACACTCAGTCAATCTATTACAGCACACAATAACTGCAATTAGCAGATCTTATTCCAAAGTTTGAAAATCTCTTAAGTGGTCCTTTAATAAGAGGATATTTATACTTGTGCAGACTTTGTTCTGCTACCACTGAATAGGAATAAAACCTGTGGCTCTCAATAGACAATAGGCATGACTCATTTTGTTCAAGGTGTAAACCCTTCCTTAAAAATAGGGTCTGTTGTTGCAGAAGTTGTGTGCTGTAATGGATATCTCAGTTTGAAAAGGAGGTAACTTTAGGTAACTTGTGAAAGTTAAACTACAGGTGAATTCATTAAAAGCAAGACCTCACATTAGAAAGGGAAACATACAGATCAGCCAAAACATGAATAACATTGATCATTTCGTTACAACACAATGTTGTGCTGACACTTTGGCTTCTGGCATTCATGTGGATGACATGCTCCATCCATTCAAACACCGTTGCAGACCAAGTATTCCCCTCATGGCAACAGCGGTCTTCAATAGCCGTTTCCCCCCAGCTGGAAAATGCACCATGCCACACTGCAAAAACTGCTCAGGAATGGCCCAAGGAACTTGACAAGGATCTCAAGACATCAACCTGGCCTCTAAATCCCCCAGATCCCAATCTAATCAAGCATTCATAGGACTTGCTGGTACCCCACCTCACAACCCACAGGACTGAAAGGATCTGCCACCAACACCCTCATGCCAGACGTCCTGTGTCCATGGCTCAACATGTCAGAGCTAAGTCTGATCCAATGAGGCCCCACTGTGGACTGGGGTTACCTATGGGGTACTGGCACATCCTACGAATACTTGATCAGATTGGCATCCGGAGAATCTGGAGGCCAGGTCAGTGCCTTTAGTTCTTTGTCAAGCTCCTCAAGCCGTTCCCGAATTTTGCAGTGTTGCTGAGTCATGATCAATGTTATTCACTTCCCCTGTCAGTGTTGTAAGACAGACTTAATTCCTTTTTTCCTATCAATTAGAATGAGGAGGTTATTAAGGGATAGCTCTTAGGGCATTTCCATATTAGGTACTATTGATTTGTAGCTACTCAAGTTCGATTAGTCAACAGCAGGGACCAGATGAGCAGCAAAGAAGAGCTCTGACTTAAGGTCAAAGGTGGAAGTAAAGCCAAATCTGCGTCTGACCTCAGTGGGCTACACTGCCCTCTGATATAGAGGCATCAGTATTTCATTTACTTTTTTCATACTGGAGTACATGTAAACCATATTAAAACCATCATTTTATGTGAACTTTGGGCACGGATTGGTGTATCATGCACAGGTTCGGTACACAATGTTTACACTAATTGCTCACCTGAAAATAAGAAATGATGTGTTTTTGTTACCTCAGACTGTTGTTCCACAGTAGCCCAGAACAAACAAGTCCAACACTGGGTCTAGACAGGGTCCTTCACATTTTGGCATTTTAACGTTTCTGTGTTGTCCTCTTTGTTCACCTACATGCTTGACAAATGGGAAAACTTTCAATTTTGCAACCTCACCACCTGATGCCACTAAATGCTGCACACTGGACATTTAAGGGTCAAGTGTATTCAGATACGGGCTGCTGTGCCTGGCGGCCTACTGGCTGTAGAATCTGGTCATACAGAATAAGGCAATAAGTGCTCTATAATAATTAATAAATGGCCAATATTCCAACGACATGCATGCTAGTTAATGTTAAATATGTGTACTTTAATAAGAAGTGTTACCATCTTCAGATTTTTTTTTTTCATGAACAAGCCGTTTCACCAGTGAAGGCTTTTTTAAAATCAAAATCCATGATTTACAAAGCATACACAGCACCGCAGCCTGTAAGCAACCTCCTGCATGAGGCAAGACACAATCACTTTAGAGCACTAAAATCTTTAAACGAAAAGGCTAAGAGTGGGCAAGAAATAAAACCCATCAGGTAGGAATCAGCAGGTGTTCCTTTATTATCAAGCCTTTCAAAAAATACATAAAACAACCCTTTTTATTTAATGGGTGTCCTGATCTGGGCGGTTAGAAAAAGCCTTTTAGAACTGTCAGATGGCAAATCACACATTACCAAGATGAAGTGTGTGGTCACCCAGCTGCACTATTCACTCTTTGTTGTTGTTGTTTATATCTTTATTTTTGGTTATTATTCCGTCAATGGGGATTGTGTGCAGCACAGTTACAAGGACATGTGATGGAGAGACACGCCGTATCACGTGTCTTGCAGCAGCCTTGACCAAGAAAAATTGTATCCCTACCATTAAAATTGCCCCTCGGCTTTTTTGATTATGTTGCACTTAGAGTATGTCCTGTCATGTGCCTCTTGAATACACAAATTGTAAAGACTTCCTAGCATGAAACTCATATGTTAATCTGTTGTGCAGGGCGACATTAGTTCTGACATTTGTTCGAGTTAATCTGATAATGCCCCAACAAGCGTTATAATAAGTCCAGTTCAATCTTAAATACACTGTTAGGGTGCTTAAGCACATTAATCAATGTGACCAATGTGAGTGTGAGTGCGGTTTTATGTAAAGTGAGTCCAAGTGTATCTGAATACTATGTTCAAAGTGCAGGGAGGCACAGCTGATGGAGATAACTTATCTCTGCCAGTCGGCAAGGGAATACTTCTGTCACTTGGCTGGAGCATATGATTGCAGGTGTATGCAGATTCTATCGGCGGCTGGGTGAGTCGTGAGTACGGAGGCTTATCAGGAGTTTGCAGGAGCCCGCTCTCCTACAGTGGGATCCACAAACACCTGTTGAAAAGGAGCGCCGGAGCTGCTGAACTCGACACGATAAGAGGCAAACGCACCGCTGACTAGCGGGATGTTCGGAGAGATGTTGATCGCAAACAAAACAGCACAAAAAAGATGGAAGAAGTTGCCTTCTGAAATGTGTGTCTTTGTTTTGGCGGGAAAACACACACAGAAGCATCAACATAGTCACAATTTTGATATACTATATGTGGTGTTCTTTTCCTTTTTGATGTCTATTGTTTCAACAGGGGTGAAATGTTGAAAACCAGACTGGCCACGTTGAATCTTTGTGAAGATTAGCGAGCGGAAAGCACATGTGCTCTGAGGGAGGTTCACCGCGATAATTACCAAGCGCTCCCGGTTGCATCTGCCTCATGCTAACTGGTGGCAAGCCAACCGACAACATGCACCAAAAACAACAGTCCCTCTCTGCTGGCACTGCTGCCACTCGCTCGCCGCTTCTTTTTTTTTTTTTTTTTAAAGCTCTCTGTGTCTCTCTGCCTTTTTCTCTCCCTCTCTCTGGCCCCATCTGTCTCTCTTCCTCTTTCATCTCTTCTTCTGCATCTTTATCACATTTCCCTTTTTTTTTTTTTTTTTTGCTCCTGAGCTTTCTCCCCTCCTACTCTTGTTCCCACTCCTCCTCTCTCCGTTCTCTCGCTCCTCTCTGCACCCGAGGCCATGTGGTCCAGGCGAGGTAGCAGGGTGACAGAAGCTGGACCCTTTGGTGTCACAAGTTCCTTATCTCGCTTACGAGGTGCTGCTGTGCATGCGCGCATGAGTGTGTGTGCGTGTGTGAGCGGGGCGCTGTTCTCGAGGGCAAAGTGAGGTGTGAGAGGATGATGCACTTGATACACTGTTAGGAGAGGAGGAAGAAGTGAGGGAAAGGAGCGGAGAGGGAAAGACTTCCAAAGGGAGGGAGGGAGGGAGGGAGGTGGAGGCCAGGACTGGGCTGCTTGCGCTGAGTACGCCTCCTACTGGACCTTAGTTTAGTCATCAGAGAGCCATGTGGTTCACACTGAAAGGAAAATTTCCAATTTAGTGAGTCATTAACTGTGAGGCTTTTCTTCACCTTAAAATAAGAGACAAATGCCACACTGGATTAAATAATTACACTTGTTTTCAACACAGGCAGTTTCTCTGTTCCCTGTGTTATTATTACAATGTCATTATAACATGATATCAGTGTTTAAATGGGCAAAACTGCATTCTGTTCAGATAAAAAAGCAGACTCTAGTTTGGCTGATTGTTTTCTTATTATGAGAAACAAGATTGTTGAAGTATGTATTTTGTTTCACGGTATCATTCAATGCCGATAACTAATACATCTGATTAATAGGTGCATACTACATGTGGTAAAAAAAAAAAAATCTTGATAGCTGCATGCAACTAGCTGCATATAATTTAGTTAACACTGGCTAATATTGAACAACATTTTAAATCTAGGCATTTTTTTGCAAGCTATTGTTATATATCTAAATAATCAAATCAGCTTAAAGCCTGTTATATCCTAAACATTAGTATCATGTAGTTTCTGCTTTTGTGATATTTTCCGGTTTTGATTTACAACAGAAAGAAAAAGGGGGTGACCCAAAATAGTTGACTATTCTACGATTCGATTAAAGAGGCCTGACAGGACCCCCAATCTCACAGTCGAATATTAGCAGTTATGGGCAAGTGTGGATAAAATCATTCAGACTACATGGCGGTGCTGAACGTCTGCTTGAACAAAGACTTACTTGGTTTTGGTTTACACCAATACATCATGCTTTATGGTCTATTTTGGTATTAATTTGTTATTCCAAGCACGCAAGGAAGAACGTAGAGCTCACAAAGCACTGAATATTTTTTCAACTTATGAGAACATGCCGTCAAAATTAGTCAGGGGAGGCACCCAGGAACAGCTCTCATCTCTGTCCCTCTCTAAGAGGACATCCAAAGTTCTGTTTACAACCACAGACAACAAGCAGGAACCGAACTAAGTGACATGTTCTGTCCGTCTCTCTATCGATCTCCTCTGCTCCTTTTCAGTACTGTGGACAGCTCCCTGTCGCACCCTACAAACACACACACACACACACACACACACACACACACACACACACACACACACACACACCTACACACAACAATCAGCATTTAAACGATATGCTGATGGGGGAGTGCTGACTTTTATCACACTGAGTATGTTTATGTGCAGGAGTTAAGTAGAGCTACAGATATAGGTCAATTTGTCCATTTAATTGGACTACTGTCCTTGTCCCAGAATACAAACACCAGGGGAGAATCGATTTATTGACGCAAGTATGTGCGACTCCACCACGGTAGGTGGTAAAATGCCCCCTATCAGCGAGTTGCTATAAACCTATGTTATTTATACAGTCTATGCTATAGACTGAATTACAATCATAACTGTGTATTTACAATAACTTCAGGGTAGAAAAATGGCACTGAGCAAACTCTGCTTATGTTGATTAGTTTTAAGTCACCTATAAAAAACATGTTTCATTTCATGCTTTATTTTGATATTTGTTTGTTGTTTTCACCGCTTTACCTTGCTGTAAGACAGGCTTTACTAAACAAGATCTGAAGCCATCAAAAACACCAGACTCCATTTTACTCTACTGAACGGCTGAGTTGCTGGTCTACCGCTGCCTCCATCAGCTGTTGTATAAGGTAAAGTGGAGAAAATATCTAAATTAAGTGTGCACCTACACTGATACTGATTTTTTTAGGTGGCTAAAATATATTTTGATGCAGCTCATACACGCACTTACTTTGAAAACTTTTGTCCTTCATAAAAGGATTAATAAAGTAATCAATAAAGGATTCATGTGTATTTTTTTTACATTGGTTAAAAACCTCTGGAGAGTTGTTCAACCAAGAAGCAGTCAAAGAAAATATGGCCTAACCTGCAAACACATACATACATAACAACAGAGAGAAACAGGGTACACGGTATCATTTCATGACTCAGATAGCCCACTTTCAACAGGTCACATAGTTATATTTAGGTGGATGGTGAAATAGGATGAGGACAGCAGAGTGGCGTTAACTACAGTGGAGAGAGGCAAGGAAGAAAATGTGTCTTTCCACTTTGCCTTGAATTGTACATTTTTGAAGTGAACAGAACAATAAAAATTGGACTCAGTATGTAATTCATTTCTATGGGTAATGACTTTTTATCAGATGAAATACGAAAAATATGGATATGTTGTCAGGGATACCCTTGGATGGGAGAGGGAACTCTACATCCATCTGTGCCATTTAGGTGGCCTTAATGAAGGCTGTGAACCTTCCATTGCCAGTAAACCAGAGATGTGCCCACAGCTCTGCAGAAGACATGCATGCCTTTCTGTGTGTGTGTGTGTGGATTTTTTTTTTAATTTTTTGACAGGCTGAATTTAATTCAGAGAACATGATGTTCAGTGTCTCTGACAGGCTGAAAAAGCAGGTTGGTAAACAGTAGAAAGCAGCATGGAGGCCAGTTAAAATGTTTCAGTGGGTTCTTCTTTTTCTATATCTCTTGAATAAGTATTCAGTCTCTCTCTCAAACTCGGCACAGATTCGTTTGGAACGCTGTAAGAGTAGGCTTGTTTCTCCTCACGACCAGAAATTTTGGATTTTCTTTTGAGCATGTATCTGAGCCTTGCAAACTATCTGCGAGTTGGTTTGTGTACATGTGCATGACAATGCACAGAGCTGACCATAAACAGACAAAAGGCTCTATGTCACAAACTCAGGAAAAAAAACAATTGAGACGCACATTCCAATTTGGCTGTATACATGCCAGAAAATGGCCTGATTCCGAATATTTTGCTCATGTTCAGAATAATAGGGGAATATGGTTGTGCATGTAACCGTGGCCAGTGTCACTGATGAACTGCCAGTGTAGACACTGAACATACAAACAATATTTCAAATCGTGGCCTAAAAGCATGCAGCAGCGTTTTATGGATGAAGATTGACGGAGAGTGTCGTCGGTACACATTCCTGGGGTAAGCACATGTAAGTTGAGAGGTAGAGGTCTTCAACTGCCTCTCTGCAGCCCCGCGTAGCTGACAGACAGAGCAGAATGGCTTGACTTTTGGATCTGAGCCCTTTTTGTGTGTGGCACAGACGCCGAGCAGACATTGCACAGCCGTTGCGTGGACGTGGAGGCCTTGGGTCGCCGCTACACTGTTATTAAAAACAGTGTGATAGCATGTGGGCTGTTCCCGCTCCTCTCCCTGTCTCTTCTCTCTCGCTTCTCTCCTTGAGCACAATCAATCGCTCCTCTCTTGCCCTCTTTTCAGTAATAGAACTACCGCAGTCCTCTGTTTCTCTTATTTTTATCCCCCGTGTTTACAAGTGAGGCAGATTTCACACAGCAGAACTGCTGACTGTATTTTACCATAGCAGCCTCAGAGGCCCTCTCTCCCACAACCATACATAGCCCTCACTGTTTGTCTCATATACCCCTCCTGCCGTCTTTTCTTGCACTTTTCTGTCTCATTTCTTGCTGTTTTTCATTCCTTAACGTCCCTATATTCCTCTCAGTGTTAGAAGATCTTAGCTTAAAGAAAAATCACAGCCTTTTGTGATTCTTCTTCAGCAGACTTGAGCACCCACCACCTACCCACCCCCAATTGGGAGACAAGTGTTTTTCAAAGACGCTCTCTTGGAGGTCCTTGAAGAAGATGGCAACAATTCTCTGGGTTTTCAAGTAAACCAAAAAAAAAAAAACATCCCGTCATTCAGTGCTACTAAGTGAAATGGCAAGCATTTGGAACCAAAGGCTTTTTCTTCTGTATCTGTCTGTCAGTCTGCTTTTTGAAGTGAAAGGTTTTTTAAAAAATTGTCGCAGTTTCGGACCTTTTGAAAATGTCACAGGGAATTTTTTTATGCAGGTTACACTCTTTATCGGGTGAACTCATACACACACACATACATATATTAAGTATATATAGAATTATATATTGTGACTGTTTCTAGCTAGAATATTTCTTTTTCTGTAATTCAATGATATGTGCAACAATCAAGTGTTGACCGAGGTCTCGGCTGACTCACACCCAGGAAACAACAGCAGCAGTCATCAACTATCTGCAGAGGAGATATGATGGCTTACTCTAACAGAGGCAAAAATCCTCATTTCCCTCTCATTTTCCTCCCATTTCCTTGTTCACTTTCCCCTGAGAGCGCTGTAAAATGGGTTCTATTACAATACCCATCACAAGCCCCCTTTTTAAAAAGTGGATACAGATGCACACGCGCAGGTATTCAGGAGCCAAAACATTCACATTACAAAGACTTGGCAGGAACGTGTGCATTCAGGCGTAAAGACTCATATGCATAGGCAAATTGCATGCAAAAAAGTTAGTCCTGAAGATCTTCAAACCAAACATGGGTTGAAACAAAATCACAAACACACACAAAGAGCAACAAAGTGGCGCATTCAAGCCAGGCTGCTTATAGGTCAGAACCGTACGTACATCATTGAGTCAGTAAGGCCTGTCAGTCAGTTGTCCGTTTAGTTATTTGGTCATTTAAAAACAATCGTAAAACACTACTGTATTGTCTGTAATCATATAAATACAAATATTGTATTATGTAAATAATGGACATAGCCACCATGACACAGCGTTGATTTCGTCATCTTGGCCATCGCCATTTTGTGTTTTTGTGACCATAGTTGGACAAGAAGGTGGCGATGTGGAGGATCCAGGGCCTGGTCGCTGGGGCAGCAGGCTGAGCACAGCACTCCAGCCATCCCTCTCTCCAGCATCTTTTTCCAACCCCTACTCAGAGACCCCCAGGCCATGTGAGATATATAATCCCTCCAGCGTGTTTCAGGGCCTCCTACCAAGTGGATGTGACCGGCTCACTTCTAACAGGAGGCCCCCAGGTGGCATCCTAATCAGTTGCTGAACCAACTAAACCCCTTTTGATGGGAAGAAGCAGTAGATCTACTCCAAGCTGCCCTCCAGATGTCTGAGCTAATCACCCTGTCCCTAAGACTGAGCCCAGCCACTCCATAGACAAAACTCATTTCAGCCAATTGTATACGCAATCTAATTTTTACGGTCACTACCCAAAGCTAATGACCACAGGTGAGGGTTGGGATGTATGCACCCTGAAATTAAAGCCTTAACACAATTTAAACTGTTGAGTTATGGAAAAAAACTTCACCCCCAAAAGAGACCAAAACCGTCTTTTGTAGCAGACTGTAAGCATTTGTATTTAAGCTGTAAAGTTGGGCTTTTTAACATGAGGGTCTATAGGGATTGACACTGTTTAGGAGCCAGCCTCAAGTGACCATCTGATGAACTGCAGTTCTTGGCACTTCCACATTTACTTCATTTTTCAGCCTTGGATGTTGCCACACTACATGTATTCCTCGGGGAAAAAAATGACGCCAGCCTCAAACCAATTTTTTAAAGTGATTTCCCTTTGCAGACAAATTTCCAATGTGGGGATAAAATCATGAGAATTTTACCTCAGTCTGTGTGCACTACCCTAATCTCAACCGTTTGGTGTAAGGTAGTCATAAAACTCTGTCTGAACAAGTCTCTGTTCTCCTGGACTGTGGAAAAGGAGAAGAAATCGGTGGAGTGAACAAAAGTCTTTGTTGAATTAAGTGTGTAACTTTGAATCTCTTTTGGCAAGGGAAGCTATCCCCAGCCCCTCACTCACATGCAGGCACCTGACCCACACATATACAAACATGTTGTTGCCAACTTGCCAACCTTCTTGCTGGATTTACTGATATTTTTAAGTGACTAAAAAGCGACTCTTGACAAATCTAGTGAGATATTCAGATGATCAGAGGGAGAGCTACTAATGATTTTTACAAATGCTTTCATATGCAATGTTTTGATATTGTTTTGTTTCAGTACACTATCTTTGAATGAGCACAAAGGTACACATTTCTGGAACAACCTTTATAACCTTCTTTAACAAGTAAAACATTATTAAAAACACAAAACACACAAGTAGTAGTAGTCATGGATTGTGTGTTAAAGAAGACAAGACTGTGTTTGAAAAAATATGAAGATAAATGATGATAGTGATAAGCATTTATACATATAGTCCCAGACTCATTGAAAGGTTTCTGGGTTAAGAGCTGGATCTTCATTGACCCTCAAACAGCCCCTGCTTCTGTCACTTCTCATCTGTACAAATATGTGCAACACCTTGGCTGCTTTTAAGATGAGACTGTCTGGAAGGGTGCCTCCACTGTGCTCATTTGAAACACGCGTTAACACTTTTGCCATAAGACATGGTCGGAGAAGTCGGACTACCACATCTAAAGGCACAAGTGCATACTAAAGCATCTCAAGCATCTGTCATATCAGTCTTGTAGCCATTCAGTCATCAAGTCAATGGGTCAGCTTCACCCTCATCTACTCAGTCCCCCAGTTTGGCAGGGAGTCAGGTAGTCGAGCACTCAGTCAGCCAATCAGCTAGTCAATCAGTCCGAGAAACAGGAAGGCAGACAGGGAGGCATTATTCCTGGCTGCAGTCTGAGCTGATTCCCCCGGCCCGGCCTGCACGGCTTCAGAGGCAGGCGAAAGAGGTGGAGCCAGGAGGCCTATCAAAGGTCCATCCACAACGGACCTCATTACAGCTTCAAGAGGTGCAGTCACACCCCGCTTCAGCCATCCCACCACCCGTCCCCAGAAACCACTCTGCTATCCTCTTTCCGTCTCTCTTGTTCTGTTTTCTGATTTCGTTCTCGCTCACCCTCACCGTTTCCCTCTCTCTCATCTGTCTTTCCTAGAAGGGGCACGTCAGATGTAAACAAAGCCCAACGCCAGCCACTAATTAAATAGATGAGCGGTATTAACATAACCTGAAAGCCCCAGCCAATTGTACCCCCCCTCCACTTCCCTTTAATATCCCTCCTCCTCATCCCTCCATCCATTTTTTGAAATTTTTTTTCTTGTTGTTGTGATCCGAGCAGTGAGCGCCAATTGTGGGCAGTGTAATTACCATTAGGACAGAAAGCCTAGCATGTCTTTGATATGGTAATGATGCTTCATGTACACCCTGTACACCCTCCAACCCCCATTCCTAACCAGCACACACACACCCGTTCCATCACCTCCCTCTCCTGTAACCCCCCCCCCCCGACACACACACACTTCCAAATAATCTCACCCATGAATATCAAGTAGGGTAACTCGTCAACACCTGAAAGTGACGGCTGCAGTTTTTGCATGAGCCGCTCAAGGGTGACGGGAGGGGTGAGAGAGCAAGAGGGGCGGGAGAAAGAGCGGATGGATGGGTGATGAATGAAGCGACGGAGGGCAAGGTTGGGGGCAGGGGTGTGGTATGAACATAAGTGCCTAAATTACACAGACAGACAGAGAGGGGGAGGGGGCGACAAAGGCGGAAGAGAGTGAAGAGAGGGGAGGAAAGTGAAAAGATGACTGAATTGTGACTAACGAGGCAAGGAGGTTGAAGGGCAGTAGGCTTGTCGAAGGAGTGTAACCTCAGTTTTTGTCACATGCTAGCTGCATGACCGTTGGCTCCTGCTTTAATTATTAATTGCGCTTGTCAGGCGCCATTAAGTCCTCTTTAGCATCTCAGTGTTGGTCTGACCGGACAAGAACACCCCCAACTGCTAACATTTTTCTAAAGACATTTCCTTTTTTCACATTCTTTTCATCTTTTCCTCGCCCTTGCTGCCTTGGTCATAAAGACCTCATGTCTCCATCTCCCAACACTCCCCACCTCTTTCTCAATCTCTTCGTATTCACATCCGCCCTCTCCTCTGACTCCTGCTCCCTTTCTCTCCATCATCTCTCATCCTCTGTGTCCAGGCTCTGGCCTCCAGCCCGACGATGGAACAGGAACAAACCGACTGCCCAGCTCCCTGCTGTCTCCCTCTCATCCCGACTACACACACCATCCCTCCAATGCCTCCGTCAGTCCAAATCCCGCAGCCTTTTCCCCTCAGCACCACGTGGCCCTGGCCAGCCCCCACAAAATAGCCATGGACCTGGATCTCATGAAGAAGAGAGCATGACAAGTCTCACGGGGGACACAATGCACAATGTCAGATGCACACAGTGTCCTGTACATTCAGCGTCTCGCCTTTGTGGTGGTGAAAAAACCCGGTGCCATTGGCTCGGCAACACAATGCCTATGCCAGCTCAAGAAAAAATTGGATTCAACACAAAAAAACACCCAATTAAACTTCAAAAAAAGATACAGTATACGCAACGAGTAATCACATGTGAACTTGTACTGTCCACTAAAAAAAAGCTTAATTATTCATTGGAAAAGGACATTCACTGCACTTATACTGTGTACTGGCTGTGGCCTCAGGCATTGGTCTGCACGCTGGCAAAAGGTGGCATTGTTAGTGTCCATACATTGTGTCAATTGTGTGCAATTTGGTGACAATTCTACCGGCAGGTTTACAAACTCATTCACTGCACTCATCACATAATTCATTTCAGGAGAACATTCTGACTCAACCATGTCTCCTCTGAATTTACCTATATAAACAACTTTGCCAAATATTCACTGGAAGAAACATAATTGCTGCCTGTAGGAAGGTTGTCAGATAGATAGCGAGCCTACAGAGTGCAGTGCTTAGACACCATATTCAAGAGTTCACATCTTGCATCCTGCGAGTGCTTCGGTTAAGTCTACTAGAGTTTTCCATCAATATAGCATCCCACTTCAGTAACATTGTTGGACTCATGACATTTTTTTATAAGGATCAAAATCCAGCAGAACCAGAGATACAGTCTTCTTCTTCCTCATCAAAATCTGGCACCTAAGTTTCCCACAATGCAACTCCGCTGCCAACAGTGGTCATGAAGAATTGCCTCAAGTGGAATCAGACTTTTGGTACACTTTCCAGCTGGACATTTCAACGAGAACGAACTCTGAAGTCAAATTTCCTGCTCAAAAGTCAGAAGAACCTTACAAACCTTGTCTTTAAAATACAATATGGTTGTTCCCTGCATTAACAGAAACAAATGCAACAGTAACTGTGACAGTGTTAGTATGCAAAAAATACAGTGTAATGTGTTGTTATCAATTGGTATTGCTAACAATGGTCATCCTGAATTGCTAACAACATCTTGGTTTTTTTGTTGTACTGGAACAGTCAACTCGGGTGTGATTTCATTCCCATCTCTAACTTCCGAGGTAAATGTAAATCAGTATCTGTTCAGCTCCGTCTGGAGCTACCAAAGGCTTTCCACAACTTTCTTCACAGTTACAACTCCCCAGGGAGTTTCCCTTTCAGAAAGATTGTAGTTTTGTTTAAATACAAAAATGTAAACACATCCTGTATCATGCTTCAATCTACTGTCGATTTTTAGTTATTTCTAACCAAGACCAAAATCTTCTAATGAACTTAACAAAGTGCTTTAAGTTCCCTATACATAATCATAAAAAGATTATGTTATTATTATTGTAGGGAAACCAAATGCAGTAATTTGACAGCTCACATTTTTCAGATACATGTACCAGTAATTCACTTGGTTCATTTGGTGATCTTTATAAAAAAAGTTCCTCAAAATGTTGATAAAAATTGGCATCATGTCTTTTTCAAAATGTTTTTGCTGGTTGTAGCAAATGAATGCCATTTTCAAATTCATAAATATTTAATGAAAGTCTTGTATAGTTTGTAGTAGGGCTATCAATAAATTACTCATTTATGAGTTCTGTGAGCTTAAGGTGACATCCTATTTTTGCTCAATTTAGAGCTTAAAGCCTGTGATGATCAATGCAGAGAAACAAAAAATGGGTAAAAAAATAAACAATTGTCATATCTGAAAGAATATTTGGATGTTTTGTTTGATATATGAAAGACATAATTGAGCAATTATCATAATTCTTGTTGATCTGATTTGAGTTTCTGCTGAGAAATTACTCAACAAATAGTTTTAGCACTACAACTTGGAATTACTTTTCAGACAATAACATTCACTGATTTAAGAAGTAGTGTGTGACCAGGTAGTCACCCGCAGGGCAGAGCTGTGTGTCTCACTGAAATTAATTAGATGAAGAGTGATTGGGCCCTATCATCTTTGTATATAACCTTGGTTTATTTGCAAAACGTGCTTCTCCTCTTATTTTACAACAGCTACTTGAGCTCACATGAAGAAACCTTGCAATCAAATATAGACAAAAAAAAAACAACTACAAATAACGGCAAAGATCTTGAACAAGAAATCATATCAATTTTGTGTTTATGGTCTTAGAACAGCCCGTCAAATTATAACATGTCATTTTATTATTCATAAAAGCGTTTATATGTTGTTATGTTGCAGTAAACGAGTTGGTGGAGGTGAGAGAGGCTGAAGGTAAGCAGGCCTTGCTGCTCTCCGTCTCCGCCGTCCCGCCGGCTCCCCAGTGGGCCACGGAGAGCAGAGGGAGCCCCGGCCGATCAGAGGGGAGCCCAGATGGACTGACACGCACACACACAAACACACACGTACACACACATGCATACACACACTCCCTCAGTCACTCACATGTCATATGTTATCCCATCTGCACTGTCACCAAGCTGCCTGTAACCCCAGGGCCTTGTGGGGGATATACACGTACACATACACACATAGTGTGTACACACACACAGTCAAACAGTTGCACACAAAGGTTAGAAAAACGTGTGATCGTGTGCACACACATACACACACAGCAGAGGTGTTCCCAGTTTGTAATTGGAGGTGAAGATAACTGCAGCCTCTCGTGTTCGCTTGAGTGGGCACCCGCGTTGTAGCAGCCATACACACACAAACACACTTACACACACACACTCCTCAAATAAGAGTCTTTTCACATGAAGTGACAAAGCTAAAAGGTAAACATTGTTGTATCATCCACCATGTTTATTCTGTCCTATGGAGGCAGACAGATACTAAATCTGTATCCGTACAAGTGCATCTTCTCATTTACTGTCAATTAATGGACTGATGGTCTGTAAAGACATGAGGTTATTAGAGCCATCATAGGAAATGCTCTATTTTACAATTAACAGAGGTGGTGATGACTGTTGTGGTACAGCTAGCAGTTACGAATTTATGGTCATTAACTGCATACACACTGCGAAAATCATATCCGATATGAGAAGTGTATTGAGATGAACAGTTATTTGATAGGACAAATAACTGACCTGTAGATGGAAAAAATGTAGATCAAAGTTCTGTTTATCTGGTATTCTTTCCTACATTTAGCCATAATTTCTATCAGTTATGAAAAAACTCACTGAAGGATTTGGGAACCCACTGACATAACAGAAACAAGACTAAGAATTAATAGTCATGCTAGCGTCTCTGTGAGGCTGTACTTTGGTACAGCTGTGTTTTGAGCTAAATGCTAATAACAGCATAATGACATGTCCACAATGACAATGCTAACATGCTGATGTTTAGCAAGTATAACCTTTTATGTTCTCTATCAACATCCAGCGTGTTGGAGACCATGAATGTCTGTACAAAATGTGCCAATTCATTTCCTTGACTCTCAAGTGCAAAGATAGATCTACTGGTGACGCTGGATGCAAACTGAGGGATCACCATTACAAGTCAATCCATGTGACAGTTGTTGGGATGAGATATTAAGGATAAGATATTTCAATCTGAACCAAAGTGGTGGACCAACTGACCAACCAACAGATAATACCATCCCTGCAGCCACAGCCGTAGCATGGATAAAGTCTGACTTAATTGATTTTCTGTTGGCCTGGCCACGATAACGTGGAAACATTATGCCCACTGCTCATTTTGCAGTCTTAACTGGTTAGCTAGCCTTAGCAGGTCTGCACTGTGCACCAACCAATTAATTTCAAACCACAAAACCTCTTTAGCATTGTTAACTATGTCAGCACAAGAAGCCCTGCAGACACTGCTGGAGATGCTTAAGAACTATCAGTAAAAATATAGCTGTCAATGCTAAACAGGGCACAATGTTTCCACAGCAATGCTGTCGGGTCGGGACAGCGTTACTAGTGATAATCACAGAATGAGCTGCACCATGCAGTAAAGTGAAGAGCTCCAAAAAACGCCTATAACCGTCAAAAGAGAAAAATATTCTCACCAGTTTACAGAGTAAAGATTTAATTGTTGACATTCCTAGTTACATCAGAACTCTTCTTCACTTTCCTGGAGTCAAAGACCACGAGCAATTGCAACTCAAATTGTGTAAGTTTACTTTATACTTAAGCCAAGATTCAGTAAGTCTGCTAAATCTTGTCTCAACACAAAAAATTGCAAGAAGCTTCCCTAAATAAAGAAGAATTTAAAATAGGGAAAGAAAAAAAGATCTGATTAGGGTACTTGTTTTTTTTGGTCCTCAGTGCTACTGACAAATGTCAGTCAGTACCAAAGGTGTATTGAGGTTTGATACCTAGCTCTAGTGACTGTGTTATAATTACTGACAAGAACAGTTGGCCAAAACCATTAAAATAAAAACTGGAAACTTTCCTTTAAAAATTATGAAAAGTAGTCGAGTGTTGGCAGTTAAACAATAACTTACATGAAATGCTCCACAGAAAACCATTCAAATCTCATGGATGTAAAAACAGAACTCTAATGTCTGTTGTCTATTGTGTGTCTCTCTCACACACACACACACACACACACTGAACTCTGACCTGCTTATTTATCATCAGTCACATAAGAGAATGAGCTAAAGGGTCTAAATGTAAAATTTACATGCCTGAAACAGCGAATGCACTCACACGCGCAGAGGCCTTTGTCTAACAGAATGAGACCAGTAATCTTTCCTCCACTTATCTTGGACGTGTCAGCTAAATGGGAAGTGAAAAGTCAAATATGAGATGTCACATTTAGTTTACCTCCCTGCCTACTCCCTTCCTCCCTCCTCTCTCCATCCTTCGGCCCGTTTTGTTCTGCACATCTTTATTTGATTGCATCTCCCTCTACCTCAACGTGACGCTCACACAATACACACTCAGCTTCCATCTGGGTGATAGTTGTGTATCGGCATGTTGAGTTAATGGATTTTATACGGAGCACGGCTCGTTTAGTCTGAGGGTGGGTCTTAAGAAACTGACAAAGAAAGAGACGGATGAGGAAGGCAAAGGGACTGAAGGAATAAGGAGATGCAGAATATAAATGTTTGGGATTATTTCTTGCCAGTAATCCCATGTTGCCCTAATCATTACTTTTCTCTGCCGCCACATAGGTGGAAAATCACTTTTCTTCATATCACACCTGGACACCACATTGCCACATCTGCAGGAGCCAAATTCAACCAGGTACTTGTGAAAATTTCACTCACACTTTTCATCTCCAGTATTCCTCTTTGGCTGCAAATGACTTTCAGTGCTGTTCTGCAACTTCTCGACACGTGCAGTGGAATATATGGACCGCTGTTGGAGTGATGTACTGTGAAAAAGCCACCTCATTAAACGAGCCAGAATCTGGTAAAAAACCAACAGTTTTATCAAGTTATACGACTACCGTGTGATGTTGAAGAGTTTCCCACTGTTAAAGTCAGTGGCCAGGTAAATCAAATTCAGCTGTAATCTCCATAGCTGGTATGAAAGAAACTCATGGCCCATGCAGCCACAGAGCTACAATCACATGAAATAAGCTGATAATGCATTAGGTCAATATGTCATTAAGAGGACTGTCCCCCGACCTCAAATATCAGCATTGAGGCTGATCATGTCATTTTTTTGACTTTATTGAGTTATAGAGCCTTATCCAATCCTTTGTTTTATATCAGGTGTTTTTACTTTTATCAGTCTTCTTCAATCCATATACTCTCCACTGTCTGTCTTTCTCTACTGTATGTAAAAGCAGGGGCTGAGCACCGCCCACAGTAAAACATGAGACCCTTTATGTACCTTACTTGCCGAAATCATTAACCCCTTGTTTCATTTCAACTCAGTGTTAAATCCTGTTTTGCTTTAACTATAGCTCATGGTGTTTCTCTGCCCTGCTCAGAGGAGAGACAGACAGCAGTGCAGAACTTACTGCAACCACATTCACCATGCCATTGTAAGTACAATAAAAGCCCCATAAGCAAAATGCCAACATGGCTAACTTATTAATGGACATACTACACCCAAAAGATGTGTAAAGAACAAACAATAAAGGGGAACACAGTAACACTGAACAAGGAATGGTAACTCAGGCTACATCGAAGCAACAAACGCTGGAGAATACTCTCTTATCGGGAAAGAGAAATTCCCTTAAGACAGTGACAGAACCTAAAAGATTACAGAGAGGTTTGTCTTTTTATACTTTATTTTGTAAAATAAACAAATATGAAAAAAATGAAAATAACAATAGGCTAATAAATAAAACATCACGAAACAGCTTGGATGCAGGCATTTCTTTCTAAAGGCAATGTAAAGATATTCATTTATTTGTATTGTCATTGGACTGATTATAATAACTTTAAAGAAGCCTACTTAATGTGTGTACTGTGCAGCTATATTATAGGATAACAGAAGTATCGGAACAACAGATACTCTATATTAATTACTTTGATCGTGGGGGGAAAAAAGACAGCGAAACCATCACAAAATTCAATAGAGTCTTGTTTAAAAGCTACAGAAGTTGCGGCTTTTTTGCACCTCTGAGCAATTGTCTCAAACTTGGTTAATTGCATAACACACCACTTTGCAGGTGTAAAAATCACTGCAGTGCATTGAAAAGTCCCTCTGGAGACTCCAACCAACAGGAAATTGCAGTAAAGAGTTTAATTGTAGAATTGAGAACACTGGGAGGTATAAATTCTTTCACCGGCACTCTGGAGAGCATTTTCTTTGTTCCTGTCGGTGGGAGAGATAACAATTCCTCCCACCGTTAACTACCTGCCTGCCTGCCGACCGGGTTTTGTTGTGTTTTCTTGTGTTTTGTTGTTGCTAATAGGCCTAATTGGCCATAACCCAGGCACCCAGAGAGAGAGGGGGGTAATGAAACTACCTGCTCTCTATCTCTCTCTCTCGCCTCTGTTCTCTTGCTCACTTTCTCATTCTTTTCAAGGAAAGAGAATTCCACAGAGAAACGGAAAGCGCATTAAGGAGACAATCTATGAGGCCTGTAGCTCTTTGCACACATACACAGGTAAAAGAGGGGAGGAGAAGGAGGCATGAGCAGGTAGAGCGATACAAAAAAAGGGAAAGGAAGGCGTGGACGACTATGTGGTTTCCCCAAGAGCGAAGAACAAAGCCAGGTAATGTTTATGGATGATGATCTTTAAAGGCCTGGCGTTGACTGAGCAGCACTTTGATACTAAAAACACCCTTGATTATCATTGGGTCAGGCTATAGAATGTGCGCTCTTGATGTTTAATTGATGCGGCTGTTTTGTGACAGTTAAACACGTCACGCTGGTGTTTTGATCTCCCCAGTATGCCATATCTTATAGTAACAGATCGCCATTGATGTGAGATTCATTTGTTCTGCGCTGCAAGTAGTGATCCCCCATTAAATGCACGTGGTTTATCTTTAACTGTAACATTGCTCGCTGAGTGTGTGTTTGCGTGTCAAATGGTTGGAATTCTACTTTTCTACCAGGAACAAAGCCCCAAGCATAAAGAGCCTTACAAACTATGGTGAAATGTGCTTAAAATAAGCAGTATGTGAGTGTGTTCTGGCTAAAAACACACTCCACAACACAACAGTGGAACACCTCTGTGCCCTCATGTACAAATGTTGTGAATCATTGTGTGTTGTATTATTATTCCTCTGAGATTAAGGCAGTGAAACTGCCCTGCCTGCACTCTGAGGGAATACTATGAGAACAGTATGTCAGTGGGCAGATTGTTCATGTTCGTGTGTATGCATGCATGCGTGTGTGTGTGTGTGTGTGTGATAGTGTGTGTGTTGGGAGCAATGGGACCTGAAGGAACACCGCAAGGACAATCTGTCGCCCCTCCGCCTGGGCCCTGGGTGACAGATGATGTGCTCCCATTGCTGAGCTATGTGTGTGTATGTATGTATGCGTGTGTGTTTGGGGGGTTGACCGTATGGAGACAGCTTGAAACAATAACAATAGCTTTGTTCAAGCTATGTCGTCAAAGGTTTCAGATGTTTCAGCCAAGATGAAAACAGATCATCCTTAACCTCCTGTGCGAACAAGCTTCCACACTGCTGAAGTGTGTTTAAGCGCAGAATCTCTGCTGGACCTCTGGTCGTGAGCTCTGACATTCAAAAGAAAATTCATCTTCATCTTGAGGTATTAAAAGTGTTTAAAGTGCTGTAGATGACAGCTGCAACTAATGATTATTTCAATTGTCAATTAATCTGTTAATTATTTTCTTGATTAATCAGTTTGGTTTTTGCCTGGGTCCAGACCTTTGAATCCACTTTCCTTACTGAGTTGACTGATTTGTCTAGCATCGTGACATGAACCAGCAGTTTCTAGACTGAAATAAAAAACAACCAATCAGCACCACAGGCACAACTCTTATACCTGGCAAATTGGTGTGTACGGAACAGGTAAAATGACATTGGGGCAGATGCATCAGTCTCTAGTGACTGGTTAAGGATAAATCGAATCCCCCTCTACTGTAGATGGGAATGGCATGCAACAAACTGACAATTCTGTATGATATCGCAATTCCGGAAAATGATAAAAAATCAGTGTTTCTAAAGCCCAAGATGGAGCCCTCTAATGTCTTGTTTTGTCCAGAAACCAAAGATATTCAATTTACTGTCATAGACAAGTAAAAAAATAAATAAATAAATTTAAGTTCACATTTATTTAATTCAACTGGATTTTATGCATTTTTCAATTGTGTATAAATAAACTAAACTGAACTAAATTTAAGAAGATGAAATCTGAAAATGTTGACTTTTTTTCTTTACAAAAATTACTCAAACCATTTAGTCAATTATCAAGTTAGTTGGCAAGTAATTTAATAGTTAACAACTAATGAATTCATTGATTAATTGTTGCAGCTCTACTAAAGGGATGTCTGCACTTTGAGAGGAGAAGTCTGCAGTCTAAACTGGTGTTATACACCTAAAGGTACTCAGTGGGAGCACAATTAGGGCGTTTACATTGGTCAAATGCGCAGCTATTGGAAAATACATATTAAATGACACATTTACAATGAGAGGAAACAAACAATATTATGTAACAAAGTATAAAACATACTCTTGATTATATCCAGACTGCAAAAATGACAGCAACAATGGTGGATATTTAATAAGAGAAACTGAAAGATCTTGACGCTTTTTCTGCTGAGATCTCATTAACAACATAACAATGTCCTTGAGTGCCGCCGTGTTTAACACTGTGCAATATTGGAAAATGTGAACAAGCGTGCTTTCAGCACAGCTCCTTGTCTACAAATTTCAAACTTAAGTACATCCTGAGCTTTAAAATGAGAGTGCCTCGTGCTTACAAACCCAATTTGATTTTGATGTTGGAACAGCCTTAATGCTGTAAGAAGACTGGAGAATGTGGACAAACACTGCAGGATACAAGAAGACAATGTTGAACGCAGATATTAATATTGTGTTGGGTCACAATGCACAGGTAAACCACACGGATTATTCTCTTGCCCAAAAGAGGAACCACGTTTTTTAAGAAAATACTTCATTCCAGTTCCTCTGCTCGGGACTTACTGGAAGCTCTTTGGGAATTAGTAAAATCTGCTATAAGGTCACTTACTGTATTTTTGCATTTTCTCTAATTCGTCTCTAAAACAAGTAAACATGGATCAACGCCAGGAATAGGAAAGCAACAAATCTATGGGAAATGTGGTTTTAATTTTGAGAAAACCAAAATGCTTCACACAGCATCTTAAAAGCAGACCAGAGGCAAGACAGTCCTTTGAAATTACGACCCCACCACCAGCATACATTTTCATTCACTATCTCTCAGTTGTGAGTGGCTGCAGTGACCACAGGCCAGTCCTCTTAGCATTACTCACCATTGTATTTACAGTGAAACCCAGGGATAAACTCACCCTTTGTTACCAAGCACTTAAGACCTGACGTGTGGTGTATACACACTGCAGAGTGGGGGTGGCGTGTGTATGTGTGCATTCATGCTTGTGTGTGTGTTTCGGACGGCCGTTTGTCTCTTAAACTCAAACAAAAGAGCGTACATCCTCCATCACAGCTTTATCTGTTTATGCCATCGGCTCCTCAGCACCAGCATGCCTGTAAACACACCAACCCACCCACTCTGTGTCACATACACACACACACACACACACACACACACACACACACACACACACACATATTAGAAAAAGCAAGCACCCAGGTGGGGGCCAGTGCCCCATGAAATTAATTAGTCCTGGTGGAAGTGAAGAGTTCATGCATGTATCATGTCCAAAGTGCATGACTGTACATGCGTGATTCCATTGCTGGTCATAAGATTACTGGAAAACTACGGACATTTATCCAATTCATAGAATATCCCTCTCTCTCTCTCTCTCTCTCTCTCTCTCTCACACACACACAAACACACACACACACACACACACACAACTATGAAAGTAAATACCAATGTTGTTCAAAAACGTTGAGTTACAGAGTTGATGGACTGCTGCACTAAAACTTGTTTTATCAGAAAATGTTTCTCTTTTTAGATATCTCTGCAGGTATGTATTCTTTGTATGTATCTATGTACATGTAAATGTGTACAATGTGCGTGTGTGCAATTCCCAAACACAAAACGAGTAAAGAAAACACACTGAAAAGCTGCTACAAGTGCTAGATCCAACACAAAAGTTTGGCGCACTGTGCTGATGGCTCCCGGCTAATCTGATTGAATAGAGCAATATTTGAATCTGACAGAAATCTTTGTGCGCCATTGTCAAATAACCATCTAAAAGCAGAACAAGTAGTTAATTGACTCAAACACACTCACTCAGGTGGTTGTGAGCTGCATGACTGAGAGTCAATCTACTCTCAGACTGTACAAATAGCCTATTTCTTTCTACTTTCATTAAAAAAGAGGACCCACACAATCATCGTCCTTGCTTGACAATTCCATTTTGTCTTGAATTGTGGATTTTTACAACAAATGAAACACATCAGACTCAGTGTGCAAGTTCCTGTGCATAACTATTTTTATCGAATGAGGGGAGACAAAGCATTCAGCACATCAAAAATGTATAAAATGAAAAAAACATCCAAAGGAAAGAATTAAAATATGATATGTGAGTGAAACTAAACTCCAAACTGCAGAGATTCAGGTAAGAGCTATAAAAGTACTGAGAGATGAATACAGAGACCTAAAAAAACATTTCTTGTTACTCGCACATGACAGACAGGGAGGAGACTATCGCACGTTGGTCGTAGTTAGCCATTTCAACAAGTAGGACCACAGCAGTGCAGCTATACTCTGCAATGAGGCTGTTTTGGAATTGCATGGACAAAAAAACTTGGTTTGGCACAACAAAGCTAAAGCGGGCTTATGAAGAAAGAAAAAAAAAACTTTCTGAAGTTACAAAAAGATGTGTTGGGACTGAAAAGGCCTCCAAACCACACCTCCTACTCAGCCAAATAGAGCTCTAATTTGCATCCACTCTATTAACGGTTTCTTATTCCTGAATTAAAAGCAGATGAAAGACTGTAGTTTAGGGGCAACAGCATGTAGGTGAGCTATTCACAGAAAGTGTGTCTGCCACATTGACTCATGGTAACAACCTGCTCTCCCAACCTCCGCCACTGACCCAGAAGTCGAACAGGGAACCAACACACAACAAAGTGACCCAGCGCTGGGGCCGGTGACCCCGTTAGCGGAGCCCCATCGGTACCCCAGTTTTACTCTGGGAACATTAAAGACAACTGGACTTGATGGAAACTGCATCAAACCCAAGGGCTCCATTCTGAGGCTGCCCGCTTGGCCTTGTTTCCTGGACAGAGCAGAGGAGCTTAACCCATATGTCAGACAATATATTGCCCTGTGAAGCATACCACTTCAGTGGGGTATGACAGGAAAAGAGAAAAAGAGCACACATGCGCAGAAACACACAATCTGATTTGAGGACGGGACATTCTGGATGGCCGCTCTGGCAGATGAAGAGACAGCAGTGACATAAAGTCTGTCTCAGTCAAAGTGTCAGTGTTTGTGAGTATGTGCTGGGCTCAAGTGAATGTGTTTACATGTATTTGTTTGTGTCTGAAAGTTTGTGTGCATGTGTGTCCAAAAAGAATGTCCATATGCTCTCCTTTTTATATATGCAAGGCTTTTTGTGTGTGTGTGTGTGTGTGTGTGTGTGTGTGTGTGTGTGTGTGTGTGTATCAAAGGGCCTGGCATTGTTACTGGGCTATACTTGCCCTCCACTTCTTATATCTCCTACTCTTTGTCCCTTGTGCAGATGGCATGTGGGTCTTCCCTCCTCTATTCTGTCCTCTGTGGTCCCTCAGTAGAGTCTCTGGGCCGACAGGAGCCATATGTCCCAACTACACTGACCTAACTCGCACCTCACTGTCTGTGTCAATGTCTCAGTCATACTTTTTCCTGTGCCTTTTTTCTTGGTTGTAAAGGTACACCAATTTACTGGCCAAACATCATTATGGCCGATATTAATCTCTTAAGCGAAAGGACGCAGTAAAGTAAATATTGACTTGGAAATGGTCACTTCTTTTTCCCTGATAATGCTAAACTGTAACTGTGTTGAAATCGGCAGGAGGACAACTAGTTTACAAAAGCAGTTAGCAGCTGGTGGCTAGAAAAAACAGCTAAGGGAGGTTGCATTGAGTTACATTATGATGCATTCAAGTTCTGTTCGGTAAAAATGACTATTAGTTGAAGGTAAATTTCACCTCATCATGATGCGTTCAATGTAAACTTGTGAAATTCAGTTTCTGGCACAGTGGTTTAAAGGAGATTTTTTTTCCAATATGTTTTTCCAAGTTAAAGAGGGTAATTTTAAAGGTCGTTTCACACACTGTAAAATCTGACCAGCCGATTTTATTTTTAAAAAAAATCTAGGAAACCAACCGCCTTGAAAAAAATGTAGGTAGATATAACCATTAGTCTTAATTTATGTGTACTTTCTATCTTACTGATAAGTTTACTTCAAATTTAGTCATATTTACTTATGTTGTAAAGTTGTTGCAACAAAAACATGAAAATGCAGTGTAAATGTGTATGATTGAATATGTGTTCATTCAAAAAAAGTGAAATGAAGGGCTGAATGACGTTTAAAAAGGTCAGTTATTTGTATAATGAAGATTTCTTTGTTTTCCTGGCACAAAGGTGGGCATAAATAACAGCAACAAAAAAAAAACAACAACAATAAGAACATCGGTATGGTTGTTAGTTATCAGACCTCGGCCAATTTCTTATTTTAAACATCTGTATTGGACCACAATTCCACAACTGGTGCATCTCCACTTGTCTTTACTGAAATCTTGAAAAAGTCAAGGAACAATTTGACCATAGAGGTATTCCAGTGCTAATAAAATAAATGAAGCACGCTATGTGTCGAAGCTCCATATGTCTCTTTTGTCTCAGCTGTCTTTTGCTGTCCCCGTCTCCCACGGCTTTCATTCCCCAAACGAACAATCCCACTCTCCCTACCCTCCATATGCTGTTCTCTGACCATTTACCTCTTTAGCCCTCTCACTCTTTGTGCTCCCAGTGTCCCAGTTAACACAGAAGTTCAGTTCCCACTGATGAAAAACAACGCAGCAAAATAGACTGAGCATGAGCAATGACGCAACAGAGGACATATGACGACTACTAATAAAAGACAGCAGCCATGTGGGAATTGTGATGGCTTTGCATGGTGTCTCACTTATGCATAATCGAGTTGTGGCAAAGGTCAAGCTAACATTCCCAACACTAAACTTGAAAGTTAGGCCAATCAAAGTGAAATATTATGATACGCACACATGACTGACCCTAATGAACCGGTATGAATGGTATCTTGTCAGTCACCACTCAGTGGTTAGCTTACACTCAGGCGTATAAACTAATGCTTTTCCACGTGTCCAGGTTTCAAAGGCAAACATATCCTGTTGTATAGGAACACTTTAGCATAAAGAGCAGGGATCTGACAGTACTGGGCTTTGGGGCCAAGATAATTTCATACAGCCACACAAATGTTTAAAAAAAAGTATTGTGAAATGCATGCTGCATAGTATACTTTAGATTCTGCAATCTATATTTTTTTCTATTATTTTATTTTCAAATAATTACTTGTGTGATTTAGCAAGGTTGCAAAATCAGACCATAAAAATTGTTGCTTTATTTCACATTTTGCATTTAGTGAATGCACAACTTGTAAATATGAACATATTACAAACAATAGCACTTTGATTCATCCCGGTGTACCTGACACCAAAACGGCCATTCTAAAACTTACAGAGCACAGAAAGTTTCAGCAATAATTGAGAGTTAAATATTTTTGAAATTTTAATGCAAATGCTTCTTGCAAGGAGGAAATTGCTGTTGTCCAGAAAATAATATCTCAAGCAGCACTGCACCCATTTTCCACCAAAATAATCACATATAGATGTTTTTGTTTTGTAAAATGCAGAAAAATGTTGTAAAATAGGCAATTGTCTCCTGTTCCATAACAAGTAGTAAATATGACTTTCTGTTTTTTGTTGTTGCTTTTGTTGTTGTTGTTTTACTGGTGTGTCACATTCAATGTTATAAATAAGCCAGAAAAACAGGTCTGTAAACAGTGAAAAGCAGCAAAGAGACCAGTGAAAATGTTACGATGCTTACCTCTTTTTTAACGTAAGTTACTTATATAGTCTCTCTTTCAAACTTGACAAAGTTGGAACAATGTTTGAGTGCTACTTGGACATAAATGGAGGAAATTTGTGGTTGGACTTTACTGCAACAATGTAGCTCATCCAACTGAGTGTCATTGTTTTTCATCCACCGCTAAAAGGAGCACATACCTACCTGCAACAACTGCAGATTCATTTGACCCACAAATGTTTGCCGATTGTTATCTTTCCCATTGAATACAAAAGCCAGATGTTAGTGGCTGTTCATTGTATTTTGTCTGGTGGGAAATGGCCTTTACTCTACTGGAAATGAGGAGCAGTTTGGGGAAAGTGGTAGGAGTTAAGCTGTTTTTTCTCAGAGTGTACACAGCTGAAAGTTTGTGAAAAATGAACACTGGTCATGTTGCTCTCTCTCCCACAGGAGATGTCAAGTCCAATGAGAGGATTTTGTTCCTTTAGTATTTACTTGTGTATCTGGGTTGTTAGTTTCAGTCCCTCTGGAGTCTCCTACACTGTTTTGTGACTCCCATTTCTCATGAGAACGAGAGTTTCCTGGCATGTTTTGCATAGTGTCCTACTGTATTTTATACTGTTCATGGAGAAAGGAATGTCAGTCTAGAACTTATGTGTCACAAAACTTTTATGACAAGCTCTTTTCAGCCTCAGTGTATAGAAAATATAGAGGAAATAGCTCAGTTTTGTCACTGATACACACCTACTGCATGTCAACATGTTGCAAATAATTAATCAAAAATACTTTTTGCAATGGTAAGAAGAAAAAAATGCCAGCACAACTCACAGGATACATTAGAGACCGCTGCACTAATTCCCCCTGTCACACACACACAAACAAACAAACAAACAAACAAACACACACACACACACACTCACACACAAAATCACACACATCCTCCTCCCCCTTTACCCTCCATGTCAGATGTACAGATATGATGCTTACTGGCTGCCCACTGGCCCCATAGAGGCCAGCTGAGAATGCCGATTGGCTGGATGCTGACTGTGTAGTCATGGAAACTGACTTGTGCCCTGTGTGTGACCTCACGGAGGCCGCATAAAAGCTGGGTTACTGAGAGAGAGAGAGAGAGAGAGAGAGGGGGAAAGGGTCTGTGTGTTATGAAAGAGAGCGAGAGCATGACTTACACTGTCACTCAACTCAGTTCAATGTGTTTGTTTGCCATAGTTTAAAAGCAGTCTCTTGAGCACTTACAGATTTAAATACAGTGTGTGTGTGTGTGTGTGTGTGTGTGTGTGTGTGTGTGTAGCAGCTGACCTACAAGCGTCCCAGGAGAGGTGGCTCTGCCGAAGAGTGGATACCCATCAGAGACACGACCAACCCTGCTAAAAGAGAGACAGAGAGATTTAGCAGGATTTCACACTCAGAAAAACAGCCTGGTAGACAATAACATTATGACACACACACACACACACACACACACACACACAGAGAAACACACAGACACACACAGACACAGATAAAACACCACTACAGAGATGTTACAGTCCTGAGAGGAAAAAAGAGGACAAATGAAGTGTGGAGCAGATCATCAGAGAGACTGAAGGAGAGTGTAGAGCAAAGCAGAGAGGAACAAACAAGAGGAAAATCAATGAGTATAAGAGGCGAAAAAGAGGGAGATGGGTACTCTTAAAGATGAGAAAGGAAAGAATGAGGAATAAAGAGAAAAAGAACTGAGCAGTGATGAAGGTAGAGCTACAGTAGAAGAAGGAAAGTGTTAAGAGGCCACGGACTAATACATACTAACACAACTGAATATTTTAAAAAGCACTTTTTCTTGTTATATCTTTTGTGTTAAATGTGCAGAGCAGAGCGAGTCCTTCCTCCAGGGAATCTATTCAAGAATCGTACCCATTTTTAGGAGGCTGTGTAAAACACTTGTCCTTGTTTTGAAATTACAGTGGTTAATGTTGCTAATTGTTTTGCTGCTGTGCTTGCGTTCATTGTTCAATTCATTGTGGACTCATCCTGGAGTTGCCTGGAAACCTCACGACTGCAAGAAGTAACTGCACCCAGCCAAGAAATCATCTCATATAATCCACCATAAAACCACACATTTTAATGTCAGAAATGGCCCCAAGTCATTATTTTGCAAGCCACAAGTAAGTCTCAAGTCTTTGCACTCAAACTCAAGACAGATAGTCCTGACTCTAGTCCCACATCAAAGCAGACAAGTCACAAGTCCTAATCCTTATGTGGTGCCATTCAAACAACAATTTTTCAGTAATAATTCTCGCTAAGAATTAGCTCATTATCTTTATTAACACCGGCCTAAACACATTGTTCTTAATGTCAAAACAAAGTCGAAGTTGTCGTGTCCCTATAATTTTCAACATTTTCCATACAGCAATTTGTTTTTTGTTGACCATCATGCAGTTTTTTGGGGGGTTTTTTTTCAAACTGGGGTTCAGTAACTTAATGTTAGTTCTTTATGTTTCCCTCCTGCAACTTGATTGGATGCTGTCAGATTAGTTCAACTAAAGTGAGCCTGTAAGGGTCAACATCCTGGGAAATTATTGATTTGTGACACTTTTTAAATAACATACTTTTGCATCTCTGGGGGACTTGGGGGAAGGTATCCAGTATTTTCTATTCAAAGGGTTCAAGTCCAACATTACTCAAGTCCACACCTCTGCTAACATGTCAGTTAATAACTTAGGGGTACTAAAGAAATTATAAAGAAGGTGGATTGTTAATAGGTGTGGTTCACTTGCAGAGGGGAGTTATGTGCTCACTACTTCTTTACACTTAAACACACTTCTAAACATTTATGGATTGAATGAATATGCCTGCTGATACACTTACAGGTAAACCACCATCCTAACACTCTCATGGGCATATCATGTAGGATTGGGTGATTAGACGGACATATAGATGTTATCAACGTATTAAGCCGAACGCTATCAACCTCTGGCTTAATACATTGCTGGTTATTATGTTGGATGATTATTGCCATTTAATCTTAATAATTTAATGGTCTGCCTCTGGTAATAAGCAAGACGCACTGCTCAGCATGCAGAGAGAGAGAGACAGCAAGGGAAAACAGTGTGTAAAGCCAGCATATTTTTTTTTTTTTTACATCTTATTCAATGAATTCAGCGTTCATTTCAACTAAACCAAAACTGGTGATTGTTGGAACAGAAAAAACTAACCATCATCGATTTGGGGAGTTTTATCTTGTATCTGTTGATTTTGAAAAACGTTTGTTTATGATGAGTTAAAGAGGCAATAAAGTAAAGTTCAGTAAAAGAGGGAAACTTGAATTCATAAGGTGTATGGTTGTATTTTTCTGTTTATGTCTGCTTTCTTGATGTTTTGTGTTTTTATTTAGTTTATTTATTAGACTAAAAAAGTTAAGAGAGCTTACGTTGTGTAGAGGAGCTCAAGCTCTCCTCCCAGCTGTAACAACAGACTGCCACACACACACACACACACACACACACACATACATTTGTGCGAATATATCTTCAATCACTAGTTGTTGGGCTGACAGTGGCCGGTGGGAAATTCTAACTTTTCTCCTAGCCCTAATATCCAGTACAAACACTGTGGACATGGGCAGAGCTAATGAAGCTGAAGACAAAGACAGCTCATTACCTGTGTGAAATACAAACTCTGGGTAAACACCCAGATCAGTGGATCTCCTCTTGGCAGGCCTCATCTGCCTTTCTGCCACGTTCAGCCACAAAACCGCCACCCTCCACCCCTTGTTCCAACCCAACACCTCCCTCTTAAACATCAGCCATTAGATAAACACTCACATGCACGCACACACACACGCACGCACACACACACACGCACGCACGCACATGCACACACACACACACACGCACACACACACACACACACACACACACACACACACACACACACACCGTTCCATTTATTTCTCTTTAAAAAGGTCACCGTTTTCTCTGGCTAAGCGCCCCTCGCTATTGATAATTTTATGCATAAACAAATGGCAAATTTGTGCCACATAAATATGTATTAGCAATTAATAATGGTGGTGTGTGTGTGAGGGGACGCCAGGTGCATGCCGAATGGGGCTGGCTGGCTGCTGGTGGAGCCGCAGAGCTGGACTGGTGGCTTTATGTCGCGAGCCGCTCTCCCACTTCTCCACTGTGTCCACACAATAGCCACTTAGGCACACACCAGCAAACTGACATGCACAAAAACAACCTGATACAAGCACACATACATACAGTGAAGCCAAACACACACTGGAGATACACACACACACAGGCATACAGTTACAAACTTGACAAACATATAGTATATTCCAGCTGAGTGAAATTTTAACTTCACATTTACATGTAAATGTCCATGTAATGTCCACATGTTCACACACACTCACACTCACACACACACACACCGACAGGGCAGCATTTGTGCACAGAGGCAGGCCTAAGGGAGTCACAGCGGGCTTAATGTCCTCTCTCTCTTTTCCACTAGAGAACAATGCATCCATTACATTTCACACACCACTGAGAAAAAAAACATACACATGCTCCAGTCATCTAGGTGTACGTCAATTTCATGAGGGGAAACAGGCAGAAGTCACCTGTGGGTCAAGCAAAGTACATCACTGATTAAGCTTGTTTAAGAGTCGATGTCCTGGTGTTGTTAAAAAAACAAAATTGTATTTTTATCGTCATTAACAGCTGCTCCATGCTTGTTTTTAAGAACTAAAGTTCAGAACTAAAGTTCTCAGCTAATCAGTGTGATTTGCCATCTTGCCACTACTGCTTACTTCCATTGTGCATTGTACAAGGCACTCTGCAGTATGACTGCTGTAATATTGAAGGGCAATATGCTGGCTGCATTGGGTCATTTGATGGCCAAAGCACAGAGCAGACACTTCGTACAGACAAAAGTGGTCAACATACAGAAGCCTGAATGTGCAAAATGTTATAAAATAGACTTATCTGGACAATTGAAGTACGGTAACCTATTGGCTGTGTGACTTATTGCAGGACCCCAGTGGATTTTTTGACATCTAGTAGGACTACAGACCTTTTTTCAATAAATGAGCATCACCTATTGATAAGGGGTGAATCAACAAAGCCTGTAAAGTGCTGGTTGTTTTACCATAATTAATAGGATATCGGAACATTTGTTCAACATGTCTGAACAGGTCATAGAGCAAGGGTTAGGGTCATCCAGCTGACAGCTAAACTTGGGGAGAATTGCTGAAACAGGAGCTAATCAATAGTGCAGACAGACTGAAGGGGCTGAGAAACACCAGAAAATTGCCAAAACAGTTGTTTTGAAACTGCTTTTAGATCTGTCGAATTCCTTGGACCCGAGGAAATTTTCCTGCAGGGAACAGCCATTGCAAAGGAGTTATAGCAGTTAATAATAGAGCGGATGACAAGCAGACATAACGTTTTGATTTTCGTAAGTGAGACATGAGTGGCATTAGCGCAGAGACAACTGGATGTTCGACACTGTTCAAAATGAAATATTTGAAAATGACACATGCAGTAAAGAGATCAATTTTGTTTGAGTCAAGGGAGCACACACTTCTTGAACTAACAACAGAAGGAGCAACTGATGTAGGCTTAAAACATCTGAGCATTTTCCCATTAGCTCCTCCATAAGCATGTACACACACAGTCATCCTCCAACATCTATACTGCTATATTTATACCTGATGAATATGCACAAGGAGTACATATCCCTGCCAATGGTTTCACACCACTTCACTAATCAACAGGTGGTGATAGCATGTCAAGACATGCATTAATGTGCCTGAAATGGTAGTGAATGAGACTGCAAGCAAGTAATCATGAAACAATGTATACAATGATGGGTTTAAAATATCTAAAATATTAGCTTTAGAGATGCCTTATAAGGAAGGTAACGCAGTTGAGAAGTTTGTCAGACAAAGATTTAACATGAGGCAGTCACTCCATGATAATTAGGTCAAATTGCTCACCAAACAGTCAAAAGTGAACTTTTGAGGCAGACAGCCTTTTCTGTAGCTACAGCAGTGGAAAAAAAAAAAGCAAATTATGAAAACACTGTGTAAACCTGATGAATACATTTGACCTCTGTTGCTTTTAGGACAGCAAAACCAGCAAGGGATATCTAAAAAATACTGTGCAGGAGTTGCAGCAGCTGTGTGTGTGTGTGTGTGTGTGTGTGTGTGTGTGTGTGTGTGTGTGTGTGTGTGTGTGTGTGTGTGTGTGTGTGTGTGTGTGTGTGTGTTATGTTGTCCGTCTGGCGTGGTGAGAGCAGGCTGGCTCCCCTGTAGAGCACTATCACTCTGCTTGGCTAAACACAATCACACAACCTCAACCTGACTCAAACGGCCCACTGAGCTACGGAGAAAGAGAGGCAGAAATAGAGGGAGAGACAGAGAGAGCAGGGAGCCTACATGGATATATGTATGTGTGTGTGTGTGTGTGTGTGTGTGTGTGTGTGTGTGTGTGTGTGTGTGTGTGTGTGTGTGTCCTATGTGCACTTGTAGGACAAAAGGCAGCCCCATCTGTTCCATTGTCACAGGGTCTTTAATACGGATCAGATAAACATGACATTTGGGATGAGTGGCCAAGCTCACGTCATAAACCCTGACATCAGACCCCTGTCTACTACTCTGTGCCTGTGTGTGTTTGTGTGTGTGTGTGTGTGTGTGTGTGTGTGTGTGTGTAAAGGCTCATGCATTTGTATCCTCCTGTTTCTATCAACCTGAAAAGCCATGCACATTTACTGCTATGTATCCTGTGTGTATTTTCAATCTTACCACTATTTCAATCATCTTTGTGTGTGTTTATCCTTTCTGTGTGCACACTGTTGGTGTGTGTACCTTCATGTGTGTGCGTGTATGAGTTGTATAACCTGCTCCCATTCTCAGAGGTGCAGGGCAGGACTCCCACACTGCGTCTGTAGCGGCTGTGGGGGGATTAGCGGCCCATTGGCCTAATCAGAGGAGGTAATCAGACTATTCTCTATCATGACAACAATCAGCCGAGAGAGACACACATCTGCCTATTGAGCTCAGCTCTAATGCCATAATAGTGATGAAACATCTGGTCATTTGGGGCTCAATGCAATCAAGAGGAGGGATTGGGACAGTTGCAGATGGCAAACCTATAGTAATTATCTGTTTTAGGCAACAGAGGGACGCGCACAACGCTCAGGTTCACGGGCCAACCTGCTTCAGTAACAATGAGCTCACACTGTGAGAAACATGTCAGTGGTGCTGAAGAGGGGATGAATTTGATTTCTAATATTTAAAGCACCTTTCTGAGCTTTTAGTTTGAAAGATACAGACACAAATGGACACAAACAACAGCCCTGATGTTTTCTTATTATATATGTACAATTGTTCATGGGAGCTTTTTATTAAAGTGGTCACAGTTTAAATGGTAGTACAGGATGATACCTCCTTGTTTTCTCAAGTCCTCAATCAGGCAAAAATGTCAAACAATTTGCTGGTGTTTTTGTTTTTTTTTTACTTTACATTGTTGTATAGTTTATTCATTTAAACCCTAAGAGACCCGCCATAGACCAATTTTTGTCTTTTGTTATGGAAGAACAGAGGTGTACCCTTCACCTGTAAGATGAGACCCTAAGGTTTAATTTGAGATGCAGCCTAGCACTGTCTGTAATAAACATGTTCTGGTTAGGTCCCTATTCAAACTTAAAAAGTTAAGAGTGCAGAAGAGCTTAGAACATTATGATGAAAATATATATGGTGGATATTCTGCTCAGTTATGTCTCATAAGTTGTTGTAGCAATTTTTGGGGTGATACCCATTGTTACATGGATGTAGTGCAAAATGTAAGCATTTTTTGCCTCTCGGGAATTGATAAAAATAGTACGAGATCCCTCCAAAATACCACACAAAGACACAAAGATCTTGAGGAACACCACAGAAAACGCCCAGCTGTGATATGGTATCTTAAAAAAACATTTAACTCATAGAGATTTCTGTAAAAATTGCATTATCCTGCGACTGGACAGCGAGCACCTCTATTCTGGAAACTGCTGAGAAACTGCCTTATTGTCAATATACCTATGAAAGCTAAACATCCTCTCAATGTCCAAGGTCTCTTGTTTGAGGCTGTAAATATTCATGATAATGTGCTTATCCTCAAGGTCACTATGGGTCATTTTATACAAGGCAAGGCAAGTTTATTTGTATAGCACATTTCAGCAACAAGGCAATTCAAGGTGCTTCACACAGAACATTGAAATACAACAACAGGGGGAAAGGAAACACATTTAAAACATTATACAAGAAGCATGTAAAAGATGATTAAAAACAGCAAGTAGGAAAATAACAGATAAAACCCAAAAATATAAAAACACATATATTAAGATAAGAGTTGCAGTTCAGAGTTTCGAAGTAAAATATAAAATTTAAAAAGTAAAAAGCCTTTTAGTCAAAGGCAGCAGTGAACAGGTGAGTCTTTAACCTTGACTTAAAAGAACTCAGACTCTCAGCAGACCTGATATTTTCTGGTAGTTTGTTCCAGATATACGGAGCATAGAAACTGAATGCTGATTCTCCATGTTTAGTTCTGACTTTTAGAACACAGAGCAGACCTGCACCAGATGACCTGAGTGGTTTTGATGGTTCATACTGGACTAGAAGGTCTTTGATGTATTTTGGGCCTAAACCATTCGGTGCTTTATATGCTAGCAAAAGAATTTTAAAGTCTTTTCTATGAGAGACAGGGAGCCAGTGTAGAGACCTCAGAATACAGAATACAGTGATGTCAAGTTTCAAAAAAATGTATGACTAAAATTTGAATAGGCAAAAATAATATATTTATGCTGCATGCAAGAAACATGGGAGTAGCATAAAGTGGGCACGCTGTTAAAGGGGAGATTTGTCGGTATCCACAGAATCCATTTTCAGTCAGATGTCTTCAGGTGAGAGGTCAAGTCCTCTGAAAATGGCCATTACAGTTTTTCCCTTGCCAAAATTTCATCTAACTTGTCAGTTACTTAGGTCCCCTCCCAAAAAGCTACCATACAAATTGATGCATTAGGTGGTCCAGTTTCACATGACACCACTAACTTCACGCAAGCTTGAAAAGTTAGCCAGCCACAGTCTCTTAAAGACAGTAATGTTAGCCGAGATCTCAAATGGTCCTGTGGGTCCCTTTGGGTTAAAAACAGTCAATCTGAAGGCATCATTTTGGGCTCTGTAAACTTGTGAATGCTGTAAATTGGTCTGTTTTTATTAACATAAGGATCAAAAGGTTACTTAAGTATTTGATAAGGAAAATGCCTATTAACAGACTGACAGTGAAAATAATCTGTGGTCAAAGCTCTCCAAGTCTACATGAGTCTTTGCAAGTTGATTTTTATATTGTCATTTACCAAATCCAATGGCTGCCTGGAAAATAGGAAATCAAACTAAAAACTTGCAGAAGTCAGCAGTTAGTGTTCAAAAGGTAGTCGTCTGAAACATCCAAAGTCATCAGTGATGTTTTAAAGCCAACAGTAGGCAACAATTTGATGTTTTAAAACTGAGCATCGATTTTCAGCAGTTTTGTTTCATAACTTAAAATGAACTCTTCGTCCCTGAGTTTCACACAACTCAGTCTCTCTAACCACAGAGCAGCAGACTTTAATCTGTTAACATCACACATGAGACTCGTGGCTCTCCTCATTTCCCCCTGGGTTTTTTTTTTTGTTCATACATACAATGGAGAACAACACACGCCAACATGACTGTCTTCACAGGTAGATTTCCGATAATAATCCACGGGCAGAAAAACATAAAGCCGTGTTTGGCCACGGATGGCTTTGTTCTTCAGAGCTCGCAGTGTTAAACACAT
This sequence comes from Plectropomus leopardus, assembly GCF_026936395.1. NCBI lineage: Eukaryota > Metazoa > Chordata > Actinopteri > Perciformes > Serranidae > Plectropomus > Plectropomus leopardus. Next base: position 16,166,839 of record NC_142197.1, on the reverse strand, counting down.
TAATACTTTCCCATTTTCCCATCTGCTGGAGGAAATGCTGCCAACATTGGCGTTACTCTGAGAATATATTTAATGGCAGCCGAGGGTGGAGATAATTTGAGTTCTGAGACCTTTGTTGTCTTTTGTTCTTAAACTCTCATATCAAATCCACTACAGTTTTTTTTTCTTTTGGAATTGCTCTTAGTTAGTCTGGAGCTTTTTCCTGATATGGAGATTAATCAAATACCTTAACCCTTTGAAAGAGAAATAGTCTGCTAGTGCCTATGTTGTTGTTTTTTTGTTTGTTTGGGTTTTTTTTTTTTTGTTTTGTTTCTACTTATTGTGATTTCCTGGAGTATCATCAAATGCTTCATACCACTCTGTATAAATCTGTACAACCTAAGCTAAAAGGTCAATAAATTTAAGTCAATAAACCATAAAAAAATGAAAAAAAAAAGAATATGCTACTTTTTATTTTAGATCACTATATACAAGATTATGCAAATAACGATTTCCTGCGGTCATTACAGGGAAATTCTCGGGGAAAGTTCTGGCATAATTATTGGGGAATATTACGCTTGCACAGCATGTAGGGAAAGACAGGAGCCTTAGCTTTCTACTGCAAAAAATGAATGCTCTAGCCATTACAGTTTTTATTTTAAGATTGATGTATACATACGGGATGATGGAAACACCAGCATAATCACGGCAAAATACTACATTTACATGGCATGGAAGGTAATTTAAGGTCATGACGTGATGACGGTGAAGACAGGAGCCTAAGCTTTCAGCTGCAAAAGAATGAATACCGTAGCTTTTATGGTTTTTATTTCGAATATATTTAAAAAGAATCATGCAAACAACAATCTCCAGCCTGCTCTTAAAAGGTCACAGTCTTCATAACCTAACGTTACCAGATAAGGCTTCTCTGGGATTAAAAATAAAGGATTCGGCTACTACAGAGGTTTCCCCCGGTTTGCTCCCCTGCCCCCTCAAACCAAAAGTGTAACCAACTACTGCTACCACATTCCACAGTGTCTCACGCTGCAGCCCAGTGGGCCAAATTACCTGACTAACTACACATACACAAAGAGAAACACACGTGTCTAGTCTAAGCAAAAAAAATGACCCCACTGGATACCCCAAAAAGTAACCAAATTAATGCGTGCCCCTGTGTGTGTGTGTGTGTGTGTGTGTGTGTGTGTGTGTGTATGGATACGTGTGTTTCCTGTCTGGCTCTGCGTGTGTGTGTGGCTGCTCTGAGACACAGAGTCCAGTCAAACGCTCCAGTGGAATAAAAGAGCCATTGTTCACCAAGGTGGTCCCTGTAGGACCTCCACTCCTACCCCTTAACACACACACACACGCATGCAGACAGACATATACATACATATACAGTACACTCACACATTCAAACATACACAGTTTGTAGGCCGTCACACAAACACACATAATACACACTCCCCTCTGCCTAATCACAGCTTTGTGCTGGAGGGTGGCAGTTGCACAGAGGTAAATATTTGGGTGTGGGATGTAAATGCTGGTCTGTGTAAATCACACACACACTCGTGGTAGTCTGTGTAATTCAGACATAGCTACTTCCTTCCTGTGGGGTGATGATGTTTAGTCTCACTACACCGCAATCTGATTGGTGCGTTTGATCTCATCCACTTCCTGTTTAGGAGCACTGCAACCCCTCAGATCTGGCTCAGATCTGGGATCAGCCATCATCGGACAGATTCATGTGCACCACATGTAGGAGGGTTGATAGCTAGTCTGAGATCAGATGTGTCTGATTCATCCCAACTGTCTGCGTCATCTGGCAAATGGGAGCACACTGGATGAATGAACCGGTGTCCTGCAGCAAACTGTTGCATCATCTCAAGGTTTCTTTTTTTTTTGTTGTTGTTGTTTGCAACAAGGGTCACGTGCAGAAAGAAATGCCACCCAGATGTTTGTGGTGATACATCTCTTCAGCTTACAGGATGGTTGTGATTCTTTCTTTGGCTCAGTCTGGCCTGTTTTTTTCCAAACATTATCACAACTATCAAATGGATTCTAAATATAGCCAAAAGCACAAAAGGCAGCGTGAACAACATCTTAGTGAAACTGTCCCCTTCCCAAAACAGTTTTTTTCGTTTGCTGGGAATGCATGCAGGGCATAAAGGGGAAGATGAGGCTTGCAGCTTTAAATGCAGTATAAGCATTTTGACATTGTGCTTTTAGTGCATTCATACACTGGTTATTTGGGGTCATTTGGGGAAGGAAGCAAATAAGATGTGTTTAGTGACATTTTGTACAATTCTATTATAGTCATGGTCGGCTCAAGCTTTAGTCAATAGTCACACAGCATTTCACTTTTATAACAGTGGTATGACAGAAATCAATGATTATTTATCCTATTAGAACCAAGGTTCATACAGCTTAAGGCAAATTAGATTTAAGACTTTGTAGGACTTTTTAATGCCACTTCGAATAGTTTAAGACCAATTTTCTAATTGCAAAAATTAAACAAGGACAATTTTATTTTGCCCAAAAGTTTACTGTAACACAAGCATGACTTTTTTATGCAGTGAAAAAGTTAGAAAATACACATCAAATGTTGGAAGAATAACTCTTTTTAGGGTGGAACACGTGGATGAGAATGAACATATTATATTATCATAAAGACATTTATTTAGTTTACCAACAGTGGTGGGAAATAGCTGGCATTCCTGGCCTGTTTCCTGAACGATTTTTGTGTTTCTCAATCTGCATGTGAGATTCCAACGATTAGATTTCCATCCTGACAAGATTAAGATAAGTAGTTTATTACATTATTTAACCACAAAAAAGACGTTACCCATTATTTTGAGATTTTACCATGCAACATCAGAAAAAAAGATTCATAAAATCCCACTTGCCATGTCTGAGCAATTTCAAGACTTTTGAAAGATTTATTTAAGTCAATTTAATAACAATTAAGGCTTTATTTTTTGATTAATGAGACACAAATATACACTGGTTGCTGAGGCTACTGTACAAGGGGCCTCCTGCTCATTGGTTGACCAGTCACATGGACCAATGTCACAATCATTGGGAGCAATTTGGAGTTTGCTATCTTGGCCAAGGATACCACCACATGTGGAGTCAAGGAGCAAAGGATCGAAACTGCATATCTCCCAATAAGTGGACGACCCACTCTACCTCCTGAGCCACAGCCGCCCCTTTCCATATGATTTACTTGAGTGCCAAACTCCTATTTCAATGCAAGAAACACTTTAGCTGGAAGTCCTGCCATTTGTTTGGGAACAATTCAGATTCCAATAACAATACAATTACAATAGCAATGGAAAAACTGTGTACATGGCGATGTGAATGAGTTGCGCCCACCCTTCGGAAATTGCTAGCTGCATCTCAGCCACCTCCATGTCGGAGACGGACAACTCATACCGTTTAAATGAAAAGTAAATAAATGGAAATAGTAAAATATGTCTATGACATTGCATGCTGCTCTGCCAACCCAAACTGTGTGCTAGCACTATCTTACTCATAACAAAAAAGTACAAAATGCACATTCATGGTGAATTTTTTCACCATCTGTGTGTCTGATGAAACCCTTCAGTAAACCACTTGATGTCCAGACCAAACAAGCCTTTGTGAAGGCAAAAACTTGCAACCACTTGAATACAATTGCACACTGGACAGCTTACTCATCTAACTGAGGTCCTGGTCCCAGGAGAGGGGAGGGAAAAAAAAAAGATCACATAGTTAAGACAGTTACTCGTTAGATGCTGAATGCACTTTCAGATTTGAGAGCGTTTATCCTTCGTCAGATTAGAATGAAAGCTATTGTATAATAACATCTCTTGTTGTATAAATGTCATATTTACGTAAACATAAAAACCAGGAGATAAATTAAGCATTTTGAGTGTAAGAATCATATCATCTAAAGATGCTTGTGAAACAAAACCCACATTTCCTTGACCTTTTTGTGTGCTTAAGGTTCAGCTTGGTTTTGCACACTTAGGTAAGAATAAGTTTTCAAGGTCCTGAAATGTATGAAAATAATTCAACGGATACTGAGTGGGTTCAATGGTTTGACTGATTGGTGCGGTCATTTATGAGAACAATGTAAAAAAGCAGTAGTTACACACCCTAAAAATCACACTACCCGCCCCCATCACCACTCTCTGCTGCGCTGTTCTAAAATAAAAGATGTTCAGTATGAGAAACCTCTTTCAGAAGAAAGGGGAAGCAAAAAAAAGGACATGTCACAAAGTAAAGCCTTGAAGAGAAGAGGAAGGAATTGAAGACAAGACAAATGTGATTTTGCTAAAGTTATGCTTCCGAGAAATGTCACCGAATGTCAGGGAAAAAAAGACAAAGTCACAGTCACACCAGTGGTCTTATGACACCCTAATTAAAAACATGAACACAGAGCATGGCACAATTGCAAAAATAAAACAAATAAAATCTTTTTTTTTGATATAATAAACAAGAAGTTTGGTCATGGCATTTGAAAGGGAGCACCTTTAAAATTCAGTCTTAAATTCTGCATTCTGTATTCGATATTTCTGCACAGTTTCCTCTGAAAGAAACAGGTGTGAAAACTCCCTCATACTTACAAAAAAAAAAAGAAAAAGAAAACCGGCAATAATTGAGAGGGGTTAAAAACATTTTCTTGAGGATTCAAGGGTCAGCTACCATCTTTGGTCATCTATTCATTTTTAGTCAAGCAAACTGTCACATATTGGCCGGTTTATTATTTATATATTGGTAAAAAAGTGTCTTTATGTATTAGTAAAAAGTATTTAACGTAAAGTGGAAAACGTTTTTTAAACCCACATAATTCTCTAAAATATTTTTTTAAATATATTCACGATAGTTTTCTAAGCATTTTGCCCCAGCTTTAGAAAAAAAAAATCTAGATCTACTGTTTTTGCAATTTGGAGGACCCTTCTTCCTAAGGTGCTCACTGCCTCTTTTCCCATGTTTTTGAAAGAAATCAAACCAATTTGCTCTGATTTCAAAGGTTTAAATACTTGTGAAAGGTGTCCGTACACATCACAAGAACACTGATGTAGATTCAGGTTTCAGAGGTTAAAGGAAAACCATTGGCATACAATGTAAACTGCAGAAACTAGAAGCATAGGCAACGTCAGTTTAAGGCTTCAAGTTGTTCACCGGAGTTTCTCGAAATCCTCAAATAGTTACATTATGAGCAACACACTGTAGAGACATACAGTTAACTTTGCTGCATACAAAGTTACACACACAAACAAACACACAATATTTCAAAGACATCTAAAAAAACAAAATAAAAGTATGACATGTCCTCTTAAAAAAGTAAAGCAATTAATTTGCCACAAGAGCTCTTTTCTATCTGTGATATAAACCCGACAGTCACTGCTGAGGAGGTCAAAAGTGGAAAGCACTTGTTTGTACTCACTTGACTTGACTGTTTGTACTCAAGTTCGCTTTTGACAGCTGTGGGCTGACACACACGCACACACACTCACTCACACACACTTACTGCAGGGTTGAGTGAGAGCTCTGGACAACTGAGCATCAGCTATGGATTTGTGGAGGCTGGGATCCATTGCAGATTTGCCCTTTTGACCCAATATCTGTGAGTTATATATTATCTTGCAAAACAAGTTCTACAATTTCTAAAGCAACTAGGAGAGGTCCATCCAGTCAACACTTCTCATTGTTCAACAGTTTGATTTAGGCTTAAATGGTGGCGGTAGACAGGAAACCTATTTTTTTCTTTAATCTTGTGTGCATGTGTCTCCTTTTTTTATTTTTTAAAAAAATGTGCCCCATCTCTAGAGTCGGACATTGTTATGCTTGCATATCAGTGGATGAAAGGAGAAACTGCGTAAAATGCAAACTTTTAGACTCAGCACAATAAACGGTTAAGTTTCACTTTCACTGTGCCTGGTGTTCTTCTGCTCCATATATGACAACAGTACGCTCAACGCTCAGAGAGTTTGGTGCAATGAATAACCGCATGGTGTGTATATTTTTTGTGCTATAAATTGATTTGTGGCTGCAGATGATTTTTTTGGTGGCCAGCCTCAAATAACTGAATATGTGGGAAACTGCCGTACACAGGGATACCATTAAACCATGTGAGACGGTTAAATGTGAGACGGTTATCAAACCATATAAAATCTCATACTATTGCTACCATACTGAATTAAATGCAACAAGCTGAACCAGCGACAGACCAAACAAACTGCTGAACTTAAGACAGAGAAGAATCGTGTCACTACAAAATTATGATTTCTTTGATTTCTAACAAGAAAAAAAATCAAACTGAGTACAGTAGGTATAGATTCAAGGTCTTTAAAATAAAGTCATCTTAATTTTTTATTGTATGTGAAAAATGCTTTAAGCCAGTGGCAGACAATGCTGGTGCTTTGGACAGTCTGAGTTGCTTGTTTTCTCTCACGAGAATTGGCAACCCCGAAGAAGATGGGGAAGGAAACATCAACATGACACAAAGAAGGAAAGGACGTACTGTGCTCCTGCCACCTACCTGTTGCACATCTCCCTCTTGGCAGTCACTAGACGCACACGGACACATACATTTTACCCCACAGAGCTGTGACGGGGAGAAGAAAGGAGGAGGAAGGTTGATAAAAACACTTAGGGCTGTCTTTGGTTTGACAGGGTGAGTAAAACACACCAAGCGCAGATCTCTCCTCATGTCCACACACACACACTCACACTCTGATGTCTCTATTCATTTAGAGTGTCACACTCACACACCCCCAAGAGATCTCACTTCCTCTGTCAGCCGGCTAAATTACAGCTCTCCTTCTTCCTGTCTATCTCTCTTTGCCTTTCTTTCTGTCTCTCTTCACCTCTGTCTGAGAGACAGACAGCAACAAAGACACATATTTGGCATGTTGTCGCTCTCTCGCTGTCTCTCCGGCTCTAACACAACAACAACAACAACAACAACAACAACAACAACTGGTATCTGAAGACGTCTGAGAGGGCCAGATGTGTTTCTTAATGTTTTAATGTGATTAAGCGTTAGAGTACGACAGCAACATTAGGGAGAGAAATATAATTTGTGCAGGATTGTGTGGGTCAGTGAACTGGTCTGCCCTCTGAGAAAGACAAGGACTGTCTCATGGTACTTCTGGCTCATGCCTTGACAGCTCAGCTGGTTCAACTGCTTAACTTATCTATGTGGACAATCAGAGCTGAACCCACCTGACTGTCAGCCAACAAATTTAGCCAAGACCGCAACAACAACTCTGCTTCATGTGCCAGATAAAATGAAGGCGCTTAATTGTGTCATTAGAGAGGGAATATATTGGAAACTAAGTAAAATGATTAATGCGTGCTTGTGGTACTAGATGCTAAGGTGTAAATAAAATGTCCATGTCTTTGTCCAACATGCTATCAAGTCAACTGTGAGTTACTATATAACAAGACTTAAAGGCTCATTTATACTCAACGTTAGATACATATACAGACACAGACAGAGCCCTCTGTCCGTCCTCTGCTTTTATTTTGAACGTATTATTACAAGTTGCCTTTAAGCTTACATATACAGATCACACAGAGCAGTACCATCAGAGATTGTGGGGGCAGTGTAGCACGGGTCAAGCGAGATACAACCATAGGAGACAACAAAGACATTTTAAAAATGGCAGCACACAGAACAAATCCATACCATAGTGAAAATAATTTTCGGTCCATATGTACCAAAAGGACTCGCAGACCATGCCATCTATAATGCTGCCTCAGTTAAAAGGTACATCATTACAACCTCCTGTGCCCTGTAGACCCATCTATTGTGTCATCATAACGAACACATGAAAGTATGACAGCAGTGATGTTTACAATGTTTGAAATGATCCATTTTCATACATAAAAGGGAGTATAAGTGAGTCCTTAGTTAGCATGCCAACATTTGATGATTAGCACTTAACACGAAGGTATTTAGACATAAAGCACAGTATTGCTCAACTGACCAAGGTATAGCAATTACCTCTGACAGGTAAATGAATTTCTGAACTGACTCTCATGTCAATCCATCCATTAGTTGTTGTAATATTTCAGTCTGGACCAAAGAGACAGACTGACAGATCAACAGGCAAAATGAAAGTGCTAAAGGAGTCACATCGGCACTGTGGCTAAAGATGGTGAATCTACACAGTACCTTTTAGGCTGAGCAGTATGTTCTTTCGTATTTGAGTAGATCCTCCTTTCTTTTAGGCTGATTGGTGGTGGGCTTATCAATTAACCTGGTGGCTCAGGTTTTATAAGTCTTTTGGGAAACAGCGTCCACGAGGGATATCGGTGCTAAACAACCTTGAGAGTATGAGACCCCACCCAGAACTACATGTAGCTTTTGCTGGGACAACTGAGCACCTACTACCTCCAGCTGTGTTTCATTTTAAACTGACCACCATCAACAGCAAAAAACTTGAACAAGAATTGTCTACTGATGCTGTCTGGGCTGGCCACTCATCGGGAGATCTTGGTTGGAGGTAGCCTCTGTTGCTGACCAGAGGTAAGCCCACATTACTCACTGCCAGCCAGCCTTCTTTCTAATGCATGCTTTGTGTTTCAGACAGACTTGCCCTTGACAAGCCAGGAGCCACACTAACAGTCACTCTTGGAGCAGTTACACTAATCTGTCTTATTTTTCTGCTCATGGATTACAGGCAGGAGCTGTTAATCATCAGCAATTGTTTTCAATTTTGAACAATCAGAACATAACTTAGAATTTCTTACACCCTGTCTACATCTGATACATTTCAGCTGCATTTTTCCATCAATCTGCAGTTTGTCTGACTCTAAAGATATGCTATCATTTGAATCAATACTGCTGTCTAAACAAGTCATGATACAAGCATAACTGTGACCCAAAGAGTCTTTATAAGACTTCAAGTCTATTTTTTTTTTTTTACTTACGCCCATAAGTATATGGTGTCCATTGAAAATGCTGTGCACAGTAGACCTGTAGCTGCAGTGCTGCTTTCACTATGCATCCAATGCAGATCATAAGATATTGTATATTACAATCGTTGTTCTTTAAGCTATAATTCATAATAGCTAACTACAGTTTAAGTTTACAGTTGCAACTTAATTACCGCCCCGTGATTGTATACTCCTAACAAACCAGTAAAATTGCAGTTACAATTTACCACCATGTCTGTTCAGATTTGTATGCAGCCATGACAGTTGGCCATGCTACAAATATGGATGCTGGTGCAAAGTTGCTTACTCTAAAACATGGATGCTTCACATACATTGTCAACCCGGCATCACAGAAAAATATAATGCCTCCAGCCATGGCTATCACCGTCATGGAGGCAAAAAAGGCCACTAATGTTTCATGTACACTGATGTCAAAAAAACAGCAAATGAAGTGCATAAAGCCACACCGCATGTGATTAAAACAGAAGGTCACTGAGAGAAATAAAAGCCGCAGCTCTGTATTTGTTTTGCCCCATCAGGCTGAGAATCAAAGCTATGGGACAAACTCTGATACACTGACACATCAACCTAGTTAAAATTAAATGCATCAAATTCAAACATAAACAGATGTCTACAGTTAATCAGGACAATCATTCCTAAAGGAAACAGACCGTTTTTGGAATTCCTTTTAATCACTTTATGAGAAAAAAAATTCTCCCCATAAGATATGCTGAATTTCTAAAGGGTGGGAATACTTCAATTGCACATGTATTTATTTCACTCTCTCTCACACACACACACGTACATGCCATCCAGAAGTGGAACAAGAGCTTTAATTCTATCTCAGCATGGAAACAAATGCTATTCAAAAGAGATTAATCCCACAAGAGGATTATTCACCACATTACAGATAATAGGAAGAAGGATGGGGGATGGTGGACAACATTTGATCTCACAAACATCTAGCTAATCCCAGGTGTAACACATGTTGGTGTTCAAAAAACAGCCATTATATGTGTGTGCTTTCTTCGCTATGAGTTTATGCCTTTGTATTCTGTGTGAGCTACATGTGTGTTTCCCTCCTTTGCTGTGGGTGTGCGGATGCTGATATATTCCCGTAGGCCAAAACAGCAGCTGTGCCCTCTGGCCTCTTCCCTACAGTGATAACATTGATGTCAGTTTTGCTACCGTTTATCGTTGACTGACATAACCAGTTCATGAAAGAGCTTACATTTGCTGTTTCAAACGTGCAGTGTCAGGCGGGAAAGTCCTCTGTCGCAAAGGAAGTGAGGTGATTTACATTTCTGGTACAAGACAAAGCAATTTGAGTTAAAAAGACAAGAGCTGTCGTTCAGTGGAAAAGCAGTTTAAGTGGGGACAAATCCAAATTAAACAGAAAAGTTATAGCTATTATTGTTGATTTTTCTCATTATTTTTTTAATTAATTTATTATAAAGTATGAGACTTAGACACTGACGGAAGTGGCAAAAAAAAGCATCAACAAAAAACATCACATCTGTGTAGGGCGAATAAGACATGAAACAAATAATGTTCTGATATTTACATGACAGTGGTGGGCACGAGCACTGAATAATTTGGTTTAAACTGAAATTCAGTTAAAATTATGAAAATTTTGGATGTAACTTGATTATACACAGTCAAACTAGCAGATTGCTTGTGTTTTTTTGAGTCTGAATTTGAACCAGCATTGATCAATCAGTCCACATCAATTACAAGAGTGCTGGACTTAAACTACAAGGCAATTTAGTCTTCATGATACAGAGTCGCACGAACACATGCTTACTCGTCTGTGTATCAACACAAATGTGCAAATATTTTCTCTCCCTTTCTCTCTCTGTCCTATATACACACTTATACTCTCTGGGGCCCACTTAACATGAATGACCTCTGTCTTGATCAGCTCATCCCCGAGACTAAACACACACACACACACACACACACACACACAAAGTCACATGCACATACACACACACACAAAGAGAAACAAATAAGACTTCTCATCACTTGAACTGCATTGTCTGTCTAGGCAGAAGTAATCAAATCAAGGATGTCTCTCTCTTTTTTTCCCACTCTGGCTCTCTCCCTATTTCTCTCTTTGTCTCTGTCTCTATCTTTCTCTCTCCCTCTCTAATGAGAAGCTGGCTGCCACTCTGTGTGGTTGTTTGGTGCTCATTTCAAATGCTTCCCCACTCTAATGAGGGTCAGACAGCTTGGGTTCCTCCAGGTTAATGCTAAACTACAGTAATAAAACTTAAAAATAAACTTTTATATGATTCATAACAGATTGAAAACAACTTCAACACAGAGGAATCACCAAAGAGCCATCACAATGGAGCTACATGAGTTAAAGCATTTATAAATCATAACAGAACAAATGTTCTTAACAATTTGCAAACTCTGGCGCTGTGACTATGTTGCCGCTCACATCCCTTCACATCATTTCGACCCTGAGTCACTCCACCATCTGTGAGAAAAGAATCAGCTCATTTTGCTTCCTGTTTCTTCTACAAACTCCCATCAAAACGGAAGAAAATAAACTAGATTTGCTGCCTCGCGGTTGTATGCCTCCACCAACCAGTCAAGTTGCACTCGCGGTTTGAATTGATGTCTTTGAGAACACGGATGCCTCACAGACATCTTTGCCGCGGCAGCACAGACGATTTAAACAATCAGCACAGTTTCAAGGTGGGCACCCAATTAAGCATCTGACAAAGTGTCTTTCCCTCTGTTCCCGAGTTATGACATTGAAAAATGGCCAGAAAAGTGTTTTTGCAGAACATTATGATGTCACAGTAAAATTCACCATAACCTCTTGGATATAAAACGTCATCACTTCATTATTTCATCCTATTAGATATTTGTGAGCAGGGTCCGAAACTAATACCCACTAAGCATAAATGTTCATTTCCGCGAGTTAATCTCAGAAGGCTATTTGCCACAATGATGAGTAAAAATTGTGCCATTATAGTCACATAACAAAAAAAGGACAGCAAAAAATCTACAGTGTTTTGGGTCGCGACACCTCTGTTCTCTGCTGTCTGTCTGTATCTGAGACGACTTTGCGTCATCACAGCGACTTCATGGTGCTTTCATGTACACCTCGGAAACTCTTGACATCTGCGCTGCTTTGTACAGCCAAGTGCATGGACCTGCATGCTGATCATGGTGTGTTCAAATGCACCTTGTAATCTCAGTAAGTTAAACTCAAATGGCCTCGAAGGTTATTTAAACAGGAGTTTCTCCCTTTTTCTTGTTTCCTTTGTTGAAACAGAGCTGTCATCAATGTCTTGTTGTGTCACAGCATGTTTAGATGCTAACAACACAACATATCCCATTTATTTCTATAAAGGCAACATTAAAAAAAAATCTGTTTTAAATCCAAAACATATTGTTATCAGCAAAGCAATTCTTGATCAACAGGTCAACAAGTGCTTCTGTGATCATTCTCCAGTTATTTTGCAGCATTTTTAAATAATTAAATACTCAAGTTATGTATACATTCTGGTATACATTCTGGCCTTTAAAAATTGTTTTTAATTAACAAAACTATCACTTGTTGGCTCAAGTGAGTCTGCTGCTTGCTATTTTGGCTAATAGAAAATTTGTTTGGCTGGTGGACCTTTCCATTTACCAGTTCTTTTGGCCAGTTAGTCAAAAAGTTAATTTTTGACACTGGTTATGAGGAATGTTTTCATAATTAGCATGTGAATTATTGAGTTACAGCCCAAAACATGTTTGGCTTGGTCACAGTGACTTTGAGCTTTGACCTTTTACCACTAAACTATAATCAAGTAATTATATAGTCCAAGTGGACCTTTGTGCCAAATTTGAAGATATTCCATTAAGGCTTTCTTGAGATGTCTCGTTCACAAGAATGGAACAGATAAAGGATCAGGAGACATAATGCCTCCTACAATAGCTGTCTGTCATGGATGCATAAAAACTCCAAACTTCCACAAAAGCTATCCATGAAGTCAGGATTCCACTAAGATATAAGTGCAACATACCAGGAAACCTAATATCTCACAAACAAAAATGGATAACTTCAGTCTTTGCACAAAATTCAAGATCTTAAACATGCAATCTTGCATTGTTTTGTCTTCATTTACACACACTAGATGCATGTGTTAAAGTGTTATCATTCCTGGATTATGTCTGTGTGTAAATTTAGTCTCTCTGGACAGAAAGGTTAAATGCTGAGAAAACCAATAATTGTATTATATCTGTACTTAATGTGACTTTTTTCCTTTTTGTTTGTTTGTTTTCTGCACTAACAAGAAAATCTATCTAGTAGTTGTACCAGTGAAGCAGGAACTGAGGTATCACTTTACCTTAAAAAGCACAAAAATAACAATTTTGCAGCATCCACTGTTTCAAAAGGTGGTGGTTAGTACCTGAAGGCGCCTTTGTCAGCTCAAACAGCAACATTTCACAGACAGACAGGGAAGAAGCCCCCACTGTAATGTAAAAATAATTTTATAAAATGACATGCCAACACGGTTGCAACAAACACACACCTTCATGTAAACACAAGGTGGTGAGATGTTTGGACGGGCCGACTGCACACTCCTCCCTCCGCCTGCACAGAACTCGCAGCGCCGCCTAATCATCGTCATTACAGCTGTTTGAAAAACTGTTTCCAAACAGGCAATCAAAGCCTGTCTCGATAATTAGCGGAGGGGAAGACGTCTTTGTGAGCGAACGGCTCCTCTCCCTCCTCCCATTGCCACCAATCTGAGAACACAAAATCAGATCTGTCTCCTATGAGAACACAAAAAACCTGCACATGTGTTTTTGCATGTGTGATTCTTAGTGTGTGTGACTCTTAGTGTGTGTGTGTGTGTGTGTGTGTGTGTGTGCGTGCGTGCACCGGTTGCACTTATTGTGCTGCCGAGACAGCTTGACTGAAAACAAACTGACAAAAAACATTTGAAGCAGAAAAAAACGGAAGAAGAAAAAAAACGCGCACACACAACAACCTGTCAAGAGCGAAATGCCTCTAATTTTTCTGTCATCTGCCAGCCGTTTAACAAGACGAGAGCGCTCTGCCCCCACACTCCTTCTTCAAGCCACGAGAGACAGAGATGGAGGGAGGAAGAGGAGGGGAGACAGAGAGGAAAAAGACAAGGGTGGGAAAGAGACAGACAGAGCATCAGATGTGTCTTTTTTTTCTATCTCAAATCATTCGACTCACTTAACCTTTCCTTTCTCTCCAGGTTGTGGTCTTTCTCTCTTTCTCTTAATCGCCCCCTCTCTCCTACCTCAGACAGAGGAAGAACAAAGTGTATATTTGTAACTATCAGGGGAGGCAGGGTAATAAGCACTTAGCCATTGGCCCTGTCTCTCTCAGACCAAACCTCCAGCTCTCCGCCTGCAGCTCTCTCTCTAAAGGGGAATGGTGTTTATAGTAAAGGTCCTGTTCACTTTAATATTGCACATTATGCCGATGCTGCTGTCAGCTTACATGAGGGCACAGGCGGAGTGTGTGTGTGTGTCTCAGCATGTCTATTTCTGTATGTTGGCTTGTACCTTCATTTATGTGTGTGTATATGTACATTCAAGGCAAGTGTGTGTATGTGTGTGCTGTCAGCTTGCCTCCTCTTGCTCCTCCAGCGGAGCTGAGGATCGGTGGAGACAGGCGGATAGATGAAATATTTAACTGTCGTGTGTTTAAAAGAACAACAGATGCTTTGTTCTGCTAATTAGCACTTAGCACAGAGAGCAGCTACAGCACAGTTGTGTGTGCGCGCGGATGGGATTGTTATCCAAACTCAGCTGGGGCTTTAAGCAGCCCCACTTGACTTGTCAGGTTCAATCCTGTTCGCTCTCCACCAAACCTGGTGTAACAAGCAGGTATGGAAAGACCTCCAGCCAAAGATCCACATATCACAAACAGCTGTAGATATAAACAAATGTCTGTTATAATTCCATAAAGCTCAAACTTGTGGCAAGCGTTAAATATAGTGATTTTTAGTGGGTTTAGTCTTTCGTCTATCTTAATCATTTCTGGCTGGACTGCCATTATACTTTACATAGATACCAATTTTCTCTAAATGATGATTGCTGCTGATTGTGGAGGAGACCCCTCTGACCTTTTATCTTGCACACCGTCAGGTCAAATTTACCCAGTTATCAATCCTACAGACAGTTATGAAACAGTTTCATTAAACCTTTAGACCTTTGTTGCATCTCTCCCATCATTTCCTGTCATCTCTCTATTGTAAGTTAAGAAAGTTAGTTAACAATACTAAAAGCTTCGCATGCATGTAGAGGTCGGGATGGTGGGGGGACCTGAGGCTGCCTATAGAGTTGACACAAGAACATTAATCTCTGTAAACAGATATCAGTATATATATGCTGAATCCAAGGAAATGGAGGAATATTTTGGTATATGAAGAATTCTGGTTTCAGTTCGAAGTCTGAGTGGTATGGACCAACCACATTTTAAACAGGTTTGGTTGCATACAGGTAAACAGTCCATTTGGAGAGCAAGCAAGATGAAACCTATTGGCCAAAATGTAATCTTGGAATCCATCATCTGACAAAGACGAAAAAGTCATAACTGTGTATATCGTGTCTGAAGTTGCTCATCAGGCTATAAAAAATGATAAACACCCAGAAGAGAAAGTTTTGGTCTATATGACAGCTGGCTACACTGAAACTTGGCCTATTGGCCATTACCTCCAGAGGTATATTGTCATGAGACCAATAGCCAACGGGTTCCAAGACTAGGAGCAGGGTAGCAGCACATGGGTTCATGGATGTGATTTGACATAAAACCTTGGTTCTTACATTTCACCCAAATGTAACCACATGCTTAATCCTCAACTCCTAACCATCTTAAGCTCACTAAAATCCATCGGAAACAGTAGGGCTAAGTGATGTATTGTTGTTATATCAATATCGTGACAGGAGACCAGATATCATATAATTTGGATATCGTAATATCATAAGTGTTGTATTTTCCTGGTTTTAGAGGCTTTTTTACAATAAAGTGACTTCATTTTCAGAACTTTTTTACTTTATAAATAATCACAAGTAATGTGAATGTAATGACTAATGTCATTGTTTAAATATTTGGTGAGAGTACCAATAGTCAACCCCAAAATAACGCTGTGTTATTGATAAAGGAATTTGCTCAAATATATTGTGATATATTGATTTTGTCTATATCCCCCGGCCCTGAGAAAACTACAATATGCATCTTTGACATTTTGCCCATGAATTATATAACTCTATAGTGACTTATTAGGGGAGCATTAGCGCAATAACACTAAATTCCTAGAAGTTCTAAGAAGAGTCTCAAAAGCAGCCTGAAATGATCACAGAAGAAATGCAAGGAAAAGGAAAGCTAGAGATGTAGGAAAGATTTTCTCACTAGTCCTCTGGAATGCAGTTTGGCTTGAGGTAAAGTAGACATCCAGTTGTGGAAAGACTGCAATCCATTAGCCCAGCACAGCTCAGCTCAGCCCAGTCCGGTAGTTTTGTCCTTATATAGGGCAGGTTAGCAGACGGTCGTATAACACCCGAGTCAGACTCAGCCACAGCAAAACATAAATTAAGACGGAGACAACGGGGGCTAGTCCGAGAAAACACAAGGCTACGACTGTCTGCTCCGATTGTGTCACACAAAACAAAAAAAGAAACAGGGGCAATGTCATACTGTACATAATATGGGTCATTATTACAAACACACTTTCATATCCTTTTGTCAGAGCCTTTTTCAGGAGACAAGACGTCGCTCTCTATAACAGTGACAGGAGAGGAGGGGCTTTGTGTTTGTGTGTGTGGGTGTGTATGTGTGTGTGTTTGTGAGTGCGTGTATGTGTGTGACAGGTTGTTGTAGTGCCGTGCCCCCTCCTGTCCCTCTTCTGCCCAGAGATGCTTGTCTCCTCTCCTCTCCTCTCCTCTGACACTTAATCAATGCACTGGAAGTAGCCTTTCACACACAATCTAATTATATGGAAATGAAGGGAAACCAGGGGGCTCTATGCTAAGTGTGCTAACACACACACACTCACACACACACACACACACACACACACACACGCTCTTGCACGACAACAAGTACTCACTGTGTAAGAGAGACAGGGAGCAGTAGGAAAGTAAAGAGAGGGAAGGTTACAGGCAAATGGGGTCTACGTTAAGTGCTACTCATATCAACAATATGGTTGTAACTGTAGTAGGTAAAGAGATTGTGCAGCTCACACACACACGAACACACACTGCTATATCACTAACATAAGCCTACATATCATCTGTATTGTCTTGTTATGGGTCCCTATCGTGCTTTGTTTCTGTTCATTCATCAGGCTCCAACACGTGCATGGTGTTGTAATCTTGTGCATGAGTTTGTGTGTGTGTGCAGCGGTGAAGGTGATGCTGCGAGGTAGAGTAGGGTCAGGGTTAACTTGTATAATAAATCAGGCTTGTGCAGCCATTAAAGCCGGGATACTGCTCCGGCAATTGTCTAGGGAATCATCCATAAAGTGTGACTGCTTAGCTCTGAATGCCCACTCACAGTGCACTGTCACAGCTCCTTCTTCACACTGGTGGCTTTGAGAGTCGCCACACAAGGTTATATACTGTAATGTTGGAGAGACACCATGTCACAGTGCCAGGCAAAATTCGGTAGTTTTTTCGAACAAGCTTTAAATTTTCATTTCAAGTTTGTCCATTCTTGAATTCTGCATTTATGAAGCAGCGCATGTTTTAATTCAGTTCTAAATTAAAGTCACGGGGCTTAGACTTTTTATGTAATTTTATTACTCTTAGACTGATGACATATGTTAATATTGTTGTTAAAAAGCTATTGTTAATGCTTTCGACCAGGTCATTTGCATAGTCATTGTTCAATATTGCTGCCTGCCAAAATGTATTTTTTGATACTCCTGCTACCATTCACCAAGGCAGGGTTTTCCATAAGAACCAGCTGTAAGCCAGATAGCCGGACACTAAAACATGTTCAGCTGACTTACTTCTTTCTGCTTCAAGTCATGTTGCAGTCACTGTTTAGATGTTGGTCATTATTAACTATATCTTTTAACCAGATTAAGTATTTTAGTCATCGAACATCTGGATCCTTTATCAAGCTAAGAAGAAGCTAACAGCAGCTCCCCCTCAAGGTACTGTGTCAGCTGAAAAGCTTCACAAAGACAGATTTTTACGATGAAACTGCTTTTTTTTAGTGTTTTTAGCAGTTTTATTTACCAGGCTGGGTTGTTTGTTATGTCCATACCAGTCTAATTGGCAGTTGTAATTATTACCTACAGCACAGTCACTGTCACATTGAACACATTTCTTAGAAGGCTATGATAACTGATACATTAATAAACTTTATACTTATACAGCATATTGTAAAAAAAATTAATTAAATAAAATATTAATTCTAAAGCTATAATATGTATATAAATGTCTTGCCAAAAGGTCTCTACATAACTAAATAATGCATCTTGGTGATTTTAGTGTGTGCGAATGTATGTGTGCATGTCAGAATATGAGAAAGAAAGCTAGACGGAGAAGATCGTGATTGAGTCAAGCAACCTGACAGCTGTCAGTTGAACCTATTTCTTCTCAGACACATACACACACAAACACACACACACACGTCAATTAGGAGCCATGGTGAGCTGAGCAATAGTGAGCTGATTGGGTCACATGTTTACTCCCTGCAGCCACTGTCAGCAACAGACCAACAATACAGTGGACATCACCTGACACACAAACAAAGAAACACACAGATGTGCACACAAACACACACATACAGTATATATGCAATATACAGTCAGAGGTGTGAGAGCATCTGGCAAAATAAACAAAGCATATATAACTACAGGTGCAGTGCCAGAAACACACACACACATGCACAGAGACAGACAGATACAAACACACTTGCACTTAGACATTCATCGCTGTCACCCTTCAGCTCCAGCTGTGTGCCAGGCACTGCTGATGGCTGAGTGGTAGCAGGAGGTATAAAGAATAAGAAACGTATGCTTCATATTAACACATCTTTACTCCAAATACAAATCTTTTCACAACACCAGCAGATCATGGGATATGGGTTGCATCATAGCATAGATATCAAGTGATATTGAACAAAATAATTCGCAATTTGGAAAGTGAATGTGTCCGAAGCGGAAGACAGAGGACACTAGTTAATGTCCAACAGTGAGCCATGCTGGGCCACGTCATCACAACAACAGATCAGAGACAGAAAGGACAAAAGAGAAGAAAGGAGCCACACAGGAAGGAATTAAGAGGAAGTGGGCAACAGAAAAGAATGGCCATGATAACAATACAACAAACAGACCAAAAGACTTTAAGAGAGAACAAGCGATAGATGGAGACAAAGTGATAAAGTGTGTGTGTGTGTGTGTGTGTGTGTGTGTGTGTGTGTGTGTATTCATTATAAAAGTGTTCTGATTGTCTTGGCGTCCTATCGGGTGGCATCAAACCCATGTGCGATCTGGAGGGGGAACTACAAAGTGGATCCTGGGGCCTGCAGAAAGAAGCTTTTTTGATCGCGCTAATTAAAAGCCATTTTGTTTAAAACAAACAGACACAAGTCTAATTGGCTCTTTTCCATAAGAAAGGGATGGATGTTGAAAGTGGAAGAACGCATGGAGGAGGGAGGAAGTGTGTGTATGTGTGTGTGAGGTAGTGGTTGTGGTGTTGGATCAGAGGGAAGCTGTGCTCAGCCTGGCACATGTAGCACTTCAGACACACACATGTAAACATAAAGGCACACACACATATTGTATTACTGTGACCTACTATCAGGAACATACCAGCTCAAATATACAAGGAGAAAACAGGTGGAAACGACAAACAAGAAAACAAACACTAACACAAATTCACACAGGAATAAAAAGAAAATTGATGTTATGATGAACATATGGTGGAGTTAAACTGCCTCTGACTGTTCTATTATTCACTCTTTCTAGAGATGTTATGTCAACTATGAGTCTTTTTTTTTCTTCAAATGCAGAGGGCAGTCAACTAGCTTTAAATGTTTTTAACTTTTTTATCGCTTTCTCCGTTTCTACTTTAGAAGTTTGTTATCGGTTCAGTGCTTTTACAGTGAAGGAGCAGCTCTGATACACAGGAATGGCATAATGAAAATTATAGACGTGCACTCTGTAGAGTGAAAATCTTCGCTACGCAGCCAAGCGGCTGCCTAGGTTGACCGCTGCCACTCAAGACAATTCTTTTAATTCCAGCAGATGTGCTGCAAGAAGCCTCCCAGAAGAAAAACACACGGCTTGTTGAATTTTGACAGAGTCACCGCACGTTGCACAGAGCAGATCAAGTTATACTGTTGCTTACTAGCGCAGAAGCACAAATATCAAGGACAATGACCAAACCAAGTCTAACAAATTGTGCAGGCAAAACACTCCGCTTCTAAGATGCTTTTGGTGTTGAATGACACTGTGGGACAGATGGAACCAAACCAGACCACAACCATGGCAGCTGGAATTCAGTCCAGCTGTGCCCACTGAAATTGTTCGTCCTGGCTCCCTTACAGTTAAGATGGTGGTTAAGGTAGCAAAAAATGCTGTTTTGTGGGATAGTTTGTAGCAACCTGTCCATGGTGTGACCCGCCTCGTGCCCAATGACAGCTGGGATAGGCTCCAGCCCTAAAGAGGATAAGCGGTTATGGCCAATTAATGAACGGATTAATGAATCTTCAGATGTTATCAAAATAAAACCAAACTTTTCTATTGACGTTTGTTTTTGAACCATGATGACAGCCAAACTGTGGCCTGCAACAGATGGTAAAGCTTATTGTTTTCAGTCGAGCCAATTTTCAGAAAACTTGCAGCCCCTACTTGCCGGTTAAAAGGAGTCACCAGTCAATGACAGAATAAAAAAGTCAGTAAAACAGGTTGTGAATAACCGCGACCATGAGAGATCCCTGAGCATACAATCATAAATGTTCACACAAAATATCAGACTGATTGAGCCAGTAGTTTGTAAGATAATCTGGGGACAGACGCACAAACACACACACACAGACAGACACACACACACACACACACACACACATACAATGCAGTTGTACCAGCAACATAAAATAACAACTATACCGTTGAAAGTAACTATATTTGGAAGTAATTGCAAAAATTATAATTACCCGAGTACCTATTGCAAAAAAAAAGCAGCTATAAAAAGTAGTCATGTTACACTAAAGTCACAGTACCATTCATTCCCTTTAAGGAGTCACTGTTTATTTCCATGTTTAAACAACCTTTCAGTCACAAGGCAGGAGCTGCAATCACTTTTTGGCAAGTGGGAATTGCCTTTGATGGGTTGTATTGCCCCTTAAAATGTATTTTAATAGGTAAAATTGACTGAGCGAGCTATAATCTATCAAATATAACCCTCATGAATGAAATCAAGTCATTGAAAGGCATAAATAACCTTTCAGTCACAAGGTAGGAGCTGTAATTACTTTTTGGCAAGTGTAAAACTGCCTTTTATGGGTGGTATTGGCCCTTTAAATGTAATTCAACAGGTAAAAAGGACTGCGTGAGCTATAATCGCTCTGTGTAAAACCACCTCTAATGGGTTATAGGCCTATAAACAGCAAGCATTTCTTTTGCCACAAGTTTTACAAACACATACCTTTGCCATTACCATGGACATAAAATTATGTGCATTTGCATGCGATGACTGTTATTGCAGATAAAAGCAGCTGTAGACTTATATAAAACAGGCAATATGGCTTTAACAGGCTGCGCGCTTCCGTGAATGGCAATCAATTTATGTAAGATGATCCCTATTTGGCACAACATCACCATCCAACCTGTATTCCACAGTTCCACAATATTAATCAGTGCCACTCAACTAAATTAATATCACTATACATCACAGTAACTAGCTGACTGTAGCTCAATCTGAAGCTGCAGGCAAATAAATCATTCGCAAAGTGCCTTGTTCTCTTGACAGTAAAATTCTCACATATTTCACTTTTATTTTGACAGTTTAATTTTTTCTTCTGGTTGACCCTCTCCATTGATTTCCAGTCACCTGTGGTCCTAAATTTGCATGGGATAAATTGAAACCCCATCAACAAATGGTTTGATTTTATGAAAATTTGAAGGATCTGGCCTTTAACCACTGAGAGTTTGTTTTTAATAGTAACCACACTCAATCACCTACACTTACTATACACAGCTAGTGCTGTGCACAAACTCCACAGGCACTAAATCAAGCAGCATGTTGCAGGAACAATTCCTTCACAACACGGGTAACTTATTTAATTTCGAACTCAAACTCACAAAATATTGGAAGATATTAGAAATGGTGGTAAAGACATTCAACAGACACAGCTCTACCTATATAAATCCCAATGTATACATCCATCAAAGTCAATAATATAAAGAATATAAATGAATCATAAGCTTAGTTTTATTTATCAAAGTGCATAAATCCTTGAGGAACATTAGCACTTATACACACACACTGCACATGTGTCATATGTGCACACTCACACTCATACATGCACACCTGGGGCTGAACAGGGAACAGATTGTCTCCTTCCATCTCTGAGTCATCACATCACGGCCTGCAGCTCCTCCGGCTGAGTTCACACTGTTCTGCTAAAACTGACTGAAGTAAACAGAGCCGAGTTGAATCGGAGTGGGTGGACAAGTCTGAACTAGACTGGACCGGACTGGACTTTACTGGGGCTAACTAGCCCAGCAAAGTGATGCAATCTAGTTTAACCAATGCATTTATCTTGAGAGGGCTGTGTGTTTCTGTGATGCTACAGTCAATATTTGACGTGTGTGTGTGTGTGTGTATGCACACACACACACACACACACACACACACACACACACACACACACACACACACACACACACACAGGCACGCACATACACACAGAAGTGGCACCCAAAAGCTATTTGGGCGAGAGCTGTGCGGGATTTTCCTCTTGCCTAAACTCACTTTGTCATTGTCAAAGAAATTCTCCTGTAGATACAAACACACACTTTTCGACACTTTTTACACTTAGCATACAATGACACACAAATGTACATTGTCTTAATATACAAGTTCTTGCTGAAAATGTTGCACGTTGATTGTAATGTTCAGCGTAAGCCATCGTCAAATGCCTTTCCCTTGTCTTAACCTTGAAATGGCCAGGGGTGGACATATAGCATAAAGAATAGGGTTGAGTACCAAACTCTGTACTTCTGTGGTTACAGACTGAATTATGTTTATACTAATGAGAAGTTTACTTTCACTCACTCTGTACTCTGCTTCTCCTCTCATCCATCAATCTGATCAGCTCTCACTGCATCAACTACTCAATTATTCATGCCGCAACTCAAACTAATGCTAATGAATAAAAATAACTCATGATGAGTTTCAACTGTACTGCGTTCACAGACTCGCAAAAACAGACAATTTTGCTGACATCTGACACCAAGCGTAACAACAGAGCAGAGAGGCCTATTCTATAGGTTTTTTAGGATATTTTATTTTTTATTCTACAGTTTATAAACATCATTTAACATAAAAGATAATGCACTTCTGTTTTTTTAAAGTATTTTTAACATAAAGTACTTCAGTTCTTTATCTCATGTAAACATTTGACTGAATTGCATACATTATCACTTGTTTTGGAGTTATATTTTTGTAGGACTATCTGTGCTTTGATGCTAATAAAAAAGTTGTGTCTTTTGTCCAACACTGGAAATAACATCCAGAACACAGTGCTACCACCCGTGGTTCAACAATCACTCACACACACTCTAAACTTGGGCTGCACCCTTGTAAAGACACACACATATTCTGCACATACTCAGATGCAAAATGGCCTATCACTTCACAAAACTAAGTTACTGAGAAAACACACAAACATGCATCATCTTTTCCCCCACACACTCGGCCCAAGAAAACTCACAATCTTCTGCGATTGTGTTTACAACTATGACAGAGGAGCAGGCGTCTTCAATGGCAGAGGCGACAGGGGGCAATTTTAACAACGTACAGAATACACTACATTACAGCCGCGTTTCCCCGTCTTTCCGCAACAGAACATTCACTTATCTATATGATAATAGGAGGGCGCAGAGCTCAACATGACAACAACAGAGAAGCGTAACACAATGCTGAGCGGCGCCTGCAGACAGAGTGATCCGAGATGTAATCTGCTCTGAAGAGAACAAGAGGGAGAGAAAAGAGAAAGGAAGAGGGAGATACACGTCTTTATGTGCAACACAATTTAGAGTTGGGTGGATTGACAATGAAGCTGTCACCAACAAAGCGCAGACACCAGCCTATTGTTAGGGACCATATCTTTGGAAGAGATATTGAAGCTGAAAAGGAGAAGAAATACAGGAAACAGTGTGATACAGGAAGTACTGACAGCCTTACAATCGCAGCTGGTGAGTGTAAGTGGAGTATGATTGTAGACTTGACACAGTTTGGATGAATTACAGTGTTTCTTTCTTATGTTTAATGTATGTTTGAACAAACAGGACTGACTCTGTGGAGCAAAAAGTGGCAACATTGTGTAAAAGTGGATGTTTGCTCCTGCTGTGTTTGGGTTTTTTGGTCTGTGTGTGTAAGTTTGAGTGTGTAAGACTAGCCTATTGAACTTTAATAGAATAGTTTGGGAAATATGATGTTCTGCTTCCTTCAATCAATACCAATCTTGTGTCTGTGCATGATGGAGCCGGAGCGTATTTAGCAGGGCGTATTTAGCTTATCTTAGCATGAAGACTAAGAGCAGGGGTTAACAGCTAGCCTGTCTATGTCCGACACTTAAAAGAAATGCCTACCAACACCTTTAAGACTGACTAATTGAACGTGATATGTAGTTTCTTTAATGAACATATCAAGAACAATCTAAAAATGAAAATCTGTGGACAAGATAAAACATGCTAAAAAAGCTTAGAGGTAAATTGGGCTTTCTGTTTCCCCCTGCTCCTAATGCTAAGCTAGGCTAAATACGTCCCGACATCCTAACTCCAGCTCTAGTATCATGTGAATCCACTTATGTCAGCAAATTCCAAAATATTGAATGAGTGAATTGTTTCCTTTAAAGCTGGCATGTCACCACAGGACAATGAAACATGATGATCAGCAAAAGACAGAAAGAAAGAGATAGAGTGAGAGAAGTAGAGGAGAAATCACAAAGGAATTGCACTTTCTCTTGGCTCATATGATCTATTATTAATCCAATTTTGCACGGACCCTTAAATTTTTTGGGGGGAGAAAAATCACATTGAGCAAATTAATGAGGTAAACGTAATGATCTGAGATGATCAAAGGATATCAGTGTTGGGCAAAGTATAGCCACCAATTAGTAAAACAAGCGCAGGAAAGGGACTAAAATATGCACCACCGCGCCTGATGAAAAGACAGGGTCAGAGAGAATGGACTAATTTCACAAATGAAACGACGTGCACCAAGACAGGCCCACGTGTGTGTGTGCGTGTTCCAGGAAGAGGGGGTAGGGTGTATGCGGGTCATGTTTAGATTCCCCCTGAGTCTACGAGCAGAGAGAGTCAGGGAGGTCCCATAAGAGCAGCAGGAGAGGAGCTGGCTTTACTTTGATAACAATAATAAGGTATTTCTCTCTCTCTCTCTTCTCTCACTCTCTGTCTCCTTTTTTATCCTGCTTTGGCACAATGAGCACTGCCGCTCTCGTTTGATCCATGAAAGAAGCTTGTTATGTTTTTTTTTTTGAAGAGTTTGATGCACAAAGGAACAGGAGAAAAAAAAGTTTGGAAATAGGCTGCATCTGTCCGACTTGGACTTTGGTTCATTAGGAAGGCCTCAAGGGGTGCACTTCTTTTTGTCGGTTCTTGTTTTGTTATTTTTTGAAATCTTTTTAGTTTGTTTTAAGGGGTGGGAGCTGCTTGACCCACTGATTGAGTACAAGGTTTGATGGTATGTGTACTTGTGTACACAAAAATGGTCTTTTATAGTGGAAAAAAAGGCATAAAAACAGCACCAAAGATTTCTACTGGAAGGTTAAATCATTCTTCTGACCTTTCAATATCCTGAATCTCATCTCTCTAACAGGCTCACAGACAAATATTTAAAATAATGAGATCTCTAAAATTATGAGGCAGCAGTTGCTGCTGTCAGGCTGAAAATGCCTGCATCCAGCATTACACCAAAAACTTTTGTTAAACTATGGGATCAACTACAGGAAAAAGACATTTACAGGCAAGGTGTCTGTGATCTACAATCAGACCTATAGACTACGGGCCAGGACAGCTGTGGCTCAGGTGAGTGGGTCGTACACTAATACAAGGAACAGTGGTTTGACCTTGGCTCTTCCAGTCCACGTGTCGAAGTGTGCTTGGGCAAGATACCGAACCCCAAATTTCGACTCTGACAATGTTAAACTTATGTGGAGGTGGCACCTTGTGTGGTAGTCTTGGCCATAATGTACAAGTGTATGTGTGTGAGGGAGAGAGAGAGAGAGAGAGAGAGAGAGAGAGAGAGAGAGAGAGAGAGAGAGAGAGAGAGAGAGAGAGAGAGAGAGAGAGAGAGAGAGAAAATAGGAGAATGGAGCAAGTGGGGTAAAAGTGTTTTTAGTGGTCGCAACACTAGACAGGGGCAAGTCCATTTACCATTTACCACTCTCTGCTAAAACTATAAAAGTTTGTGATCCTATCTATCAACAAGTGAAACATTTGCTTGGCAACGCAGCTAAAACTCTGAATCAAGTAACATAAATTGGTGTCAGCAAGTGTTCAGGCCAAAAACAAACTCAACAGGCTGTTTTGGAGGCGGCCTGTTTGCTTCAGGTACCAGTGAGACATTAAATTTGATCAGCAAGTCCAGTTTGAGGAACACATCTGGTTTTAACAAGCAGTTTGAAACTCTAGAATGTTATCACAATAGCATCTTATCGATCTTTCATCATCACAATCATGAGATCATTTTGGAAATACAGCATTCAAGTAATCTATGTTGTTTGCCTGCCATACTTGATTGGCCACTGCAGCATCTTGGCAGATGACATTAAGCTGTAGTCCTGCGAAAGTTAAGCACAGTTAACTTTTCCTGCCAGACCCTCCCATAGTTTTTTTTTCTCAACTGTCTGCTTCGGCACCAGTCCCATTCAAACTAATGAAGGGTAGGGCTGGGTATCGGTACTCTGTACTTTTAAGGTATCAGCCGAGAAATACCAAGTAACAAATAGTACGAAATATTTTCTAGTCAAACAATTTGTGCATTCAATTCTTTGTGGACTCATATCTAGTCAAAAAAGATTAACTCTTACATCGTAATAGATTGTTATACATTGTTACTTCCGGCCAACCTCTGCATTTTACCAATTTCTATGAAAAGGTCAGGTAGTGGCAGTTTGCTATCTGGAACGGGTGATGAAGTTTCATGCTCAAACCCGTTCACACTGCAAACAGGATAAGCCTATAATTAGTTTGCTACATCAAGTAAACAATTTGTTCATTCACATTCATTCATTCAACAATGGTTTTATTTATAGGCTAGTCTCCATTGAGTTGTGTTCCCAAGTCTGGCTAAATGCAAACCCTGTTCATGTGAGATCAAAAGTGATGTATGACAGGCAGCGTTTCCCCTTTGATTTTTTCCAGCGATGCTGAAGTGCGTGAGTTATATTTTGCGCTGCCGGAAGATATTTAGTGCGCCCAGTGACACAAGAAGGGCTTTAGACACATACTTTTACACATCTGTAGATGACAAATTACATTTAAATATATGCTTCTCAAACACATGCTCTTACAGTCACTCTATGTCACGGTGGCAGATGCGACATTTGACATCTAGTGTTTCAACTAATATTGAGAATTTGCTTGTAAAAACTTTTTTTGTGTCCCTATCCACTGTGAGGGTCTTAGGAAAGAGAGTGTTTTATGTTTTTAAATCTTTCTGAGATAAATTAGGATTTGTAATATTGTTTAATACAAATACAATTAAAATGAATTGAATGTAGATACAAGTTACCTGTGTGAGAAAATGCACCCAAAGAGTTTAACAGGTCTCTCAGTAATGACATCAAAACCAAAAATTGTTGCAAATGCGCATGGGCTCCGCTAATCAACCCTGCTCTCCAACTGAAATCCTGAAGAAATGCAGATGAGACAGAGCTGGTAAACATTAAGATGCCATGTCGAGCTTGGGGGTACAATACACAACAAAACAAAGCTAAAAAACAGTAAGTATGCTAAAGCTTTAGACCGACCTGCATGCAGTAGTCATCATCTACTTTTTTCTAGACACCCTGGATATGATCCCTACACTTTACGGATGGTGTAGAGGCGATTGATATCACAAATTATTAAGTCCTGTGGACCTACTACTACACGGCTAACCAAATGAAGGCATACAAGAGTCCTGAGGATTGTAACTATTTTGTGGGAGTCAATGACATCAGATCGGAAGCAGCATTTAATGATTGCCATCTTGTTTTTGCCGGGGGTTAGTGTGTTTGCTTGAGAATCACAGTCTGATTCAGCACTAGCATTAGCTATGGGCTACGCGCTAGCTGGCTTACTGTAGATACTATTCTCTGCCTTGTTCTGTTGGGTCAACCATTCTCAGAGCTGTTCAGAAACACTGTTGAAAACGTGGGTCAAGGCAAAACAAAACATAGTACTCACTGCATACACAAACACTGACTGACTGTTTCTTCAGACTTTGGGCTGAGGTTTTTAATCCATCTCTGCCACTGTTTCTCCATTAGTATTTTAAATTTTTGCCGTCATGGGTACTCAAAAGTAGCTTGTTTTTTTCCTAATCTGACCAGCTGCCACAGCTGTAAACGGCACAAAACTTACGTCTTTTTATAGCACTTCTCCATGCAGAAATCACATCTTGCCCCACCCCCACCCCCACCCCCATCTGCAGTTTTTTGGGGTGCCGTGACATCATGTGCAAACAACTTTTACCTTGTCAGAACCGCCAGACCAGTGAGGCTATTTTAGCAGAGCACAGAGGAATTTTCTTGCATTATGATTCGCTCTTCTGATCAGCCTTCAAACTATTTAGAACAAATATCTGCCGGTTATGCCGCTAATATGTGACTGATTGATCGAAGCACTCTCATCTGAGAGTGACTGACTCATAATTCTTGCTTTTCCCCCAACTCTGGCTGCTTAGTTGACTTCGTATGTGGAGATTTCTATACAGCAGTAGCACAACATGCTCTAAATACATTTTGGGAAAACACTGATGGATGTGAATTAAGCACTGTGTGAGGTTACAAACAGCTCTAGAACTGTGAGATGTTTTTTGAGAGTCACTTGTGAAGACAAATTGAAAAAAATCATCTTAAAGGTTTATTAAGCTTGGTGGGTTTTAAAAAGATTAAATCCAAATAAAATCTAAATCGTTAACTCTACAATGGTGGGAAACCTACACACACACACACACACACACACACACACACACACACACACACACACACACACACACACACACACACACACACACACACACACACACAGACACAGACACAGACACAGACACAACAAGCTACTAAGAACCAACTAGCAAAGACCAAAGCTCATACTAAGCTCATGGAGACCTCAGTGTTATGTCATGCTTTACACACAAAACTCCTCTACGTCTCCTTTTCTCCTTCAACTATTCATCCCCGCCAGCATCTGCTCATCCTGCAACATACACTGCAGTTTATCTGTCCCAGTTTCACTCTCCATCTTTAAGGAGATTTGCCATCTTTTAAAGCCAAATATTGTAACAGCTCACTTACTAAAAGCCTCCACAGGGAATGAAAGCGTGCGGCACATCTCTCAATTTAATAACAATGGATCACTTCGCGCTTACAAAACAGAGGAGACACGCGAGGAGGTGGGGGAGAGGAGAAGAAGAGAGAGAGAGAGAGAGAGAGAGAGAGAGAGAGAGAGAGAGAGAGAGAGAGAGGGGGAAAGTTAACGGTTCCTTCTGATGAATTTTAATCCTGACCTCGAAAAAAAAAAGGAGACAAGTGAGAGGAGGGGGATGGTATTTTGGTTTCATTCTAATTTTTTATTCTTGCTTTGTGTATTCTCCTAAGCCTCTGTATGACTATGTGTTGAGGGAGACAATGTTAGGACAAGCCACTTAAGCCCATTAGTCTAATAATTCATACGTCTTGGCAGCGCACTCCTCTGCCTCGTCCAAAGTCTGCAGAGAGATGCAAAGAAAGAGAAAAGATAGATAGATCATTAGGTAGATGGATAGAGAGAGAGAGAGAGAGAGAGAGAGAGAGAGAGAACAAAATAGGGGTACAGACTACAAAGGAGAGAGAGAGAGAGAGAGAGAGAGAGAGAGAGACAAGGAGACACAATGTACAAAGTGTGTACTTAGGTAAGCACTTGTGCTTTTATGAAGTATAGTGACAAGGTGAATCCAGGTAAAACTCTGAGTTTGTCACAATCGCTTTACAAATGAGAGGTGGATTAAATAAAAAAGGTTGCAATTCAGTATCAACGAAATCATCCCTGATATTTTAAAAGTCAAAGAAATGAAAGGTGGGATACTGTTTCTATTTACAGCATTGAGTGTTTCCATCAACTGGATTGTTATTAAATGTGTAAAAATGTCACTTCCGAGAAGCAATGTTTTGATGAGGTACTCCATTTTGTATGTCTGCTAGAGGTGTGACGGTACATATTTTTTCTTACACCCTGGCTACAGTAGCTGCTTGAGCAGCACTTGCATGTTGCAGAACTTGTTTTTTTTATTTTAGCAGTCATGTTAACAAGTTAGAGCAACTACACTGCCAACGTCAGAAGCACTGCTTATGCATGGCTCAGCTGCTGCTCACTTGCTGCTCAGCTGCGAAACATCTAGAGATTCAGAGTCTTGCTGTTTTTTTCTCTGTGGGACACATTTTTTAAAAAAAGACTGTGAAAATTGTGTTTTGATGGTAATACTGGCATTATACCACCTTTCACTACAGTTTCCATATCTATACAGTCATAAAAGTATAAATATTTAGGCTTAAACCAAGGTTTCCTTATCTGATTTTTTTTTTTAAAAAAGCCCTCTGACAATGTTTTTGTCTACAGAATTCTCTCAGGTGTAGGGTTTCCTATTTATTTATTTTTTTCTGGTTCGCCATAACTAATTCATCCACTATCACAAATAAATTTTTGGAGCTGGACTGGTTATTAGTAGCACTATTTGAATATATATACCAGTGGGTTATTTATAGCACACTTGGTACAGAGATGGCGCAACAGAACGTCTTTCAACGGCATTGAAAGTGAAACTTAGCCATTCATTCTGCTGAATCTAAAACTTTGTTTTCACTTACAAACACCTCCTCTCATCCGTTGATGTAATCTGATCAGCTGTGAGCGGATCTGTTGATCAATTATCCACCCCGTGAATGAAAAACTGCTGCTGATGGAAAAAAATATTTAATGGAAACTGCCTGCTGCACTGTGTTCAAAGACCCACAGAAAACTCTTTTTTAGAGTGTTATTCTGTTGGAAACACTGAGTTGTTAACATGAAGCTTTTAATTGTGAAATATTTGCAAGACAGTGTTATTGACAATGCAGTGGCTTGCATGGCTCCATAAATTAGTGAATTATTGGCTTTTAATTTTGAAAATAAAGTAGATACTGCAGCGCTGTAGCAACAACTCTGTCAGTCAACACAGTGAACACTGCAAGCCACAACAGTTCTGCAAGGTGGTTGTCACGCGTTGAACAAGCAACATCAACACAATTTGGCTGCTTACCATCTAAAAAGTTATTGAATTGCTTCTGTATGCTAACTTTAGTATTAATTGACCACACTGATGTTGCATTTACATTTACATGTTTTTGTTAAACAGTTGCATGATATGATAGTATTGTCCTAATACAATTCTATGAAAAATCAAGAGACCAGGATCTACAAACATGGACAGCCCATCATAAATTAAACACTTACAGTTCATCTCAGAGGTCATGTTGGATTAAATATTATTTCACAAGTGACAAAAACATCCAACACTGCTTTTCACTTGTGCAGCAGGCTGATTTTGTAAGCCTATATTATTCAACAAATGTGTTTTTGATTGCTGTTTATTGCACAATTTCTTCCACTAAAACAAACTCCATTTCGAGTGTACTAACATCTCTGCGCCGCTGAGGAACTGTTCCAATTTTCACTCAGCTGTTATATTTTATCACGCCATAAGTCACACAAACATACTGTGATAGAGAGAGAAGAGGAGAGGGATATGCTCCAGCAAGCCGCCACATGTTGGGGGATTTGTTTACTGCTTCCTGTCTTGTTCGAGATCAACACCCCACTAAAGCACTGACACTCAGAACACACAAGGCTTCCTCACCTGAGCCCTCTTCTTGTATATGTGTGTAGGTGTGTGTGTGTGTGTGTGTGTGTGTGTGTGTGTGTGTGTGTGTGTGTATGTGAGGGAGAGAGAGAGAGTCATCTCATCAGTCGCATTGGGAAAATACCATTCAGAGACTGACAGATGTCTGTCTCGGTCTGACTCTTACCTGTGTCTAACAATGTGTCTCGTTCTGTGGGCCTCGGGACTTGTGCACCCTCACCACAAACACACACAAATGCAAAGTGTTTGTGTGTGTATTTCTGTGTACAGTACATGTTTTCATCTGTCTAAAAGCGGGGAGCGGAAACCAATCCCTGATGCTGCAGCCTGATAACAATATCCACCGCTGCTTGGCAACTGATACTGTACAACTGTAAATAACAAACACACTTCACATTTAGTGCATTTACAGTATGACTCAGCGATGATTACAGTTGGCTCTTCAAGTAAATTGAGCAGGAAAGTAAATTTAGAATAGAATAGCAAAGAGCTGAATAGGCCTGATAATAAAATCAACAAATGTGTACAATATGTCAGAAATCAAAACCGTTTGTTTTGAACTATATAAATGGAAGTTAGATCTCTCTAATGGAGAAAAAAGATTTTACCTCAATAATGTTCTGTAGGTCAGTTCAGTCCTTACTAATGGTCTAAGACAACACTGCTCAATGAAACAAATGGTTTGAGAGTTTGTTTTAGTAAAAAAAATAGATCACACAGGAGCGAAGTTTCTGCACGGACAGGACACAGTTTTACGGTGGAGTCTCCTCAGGCTTTAACAGCTTTGATTTTTACACTGGCAGACTCCTGTAATTCCTCAAACTGTCAATGAACAAGGAGAGCAAAGTTTGTCTCTAAACTCTTAATGAACAAGGCACACCATTCAAGAAAGTTCCAGCAGCCAAAGTCACACAATCACACACTTACACACCCAGCGCTCAAGACATAAAGGCAGGCATTAGCTGGCAGGACGCCGGCACATGTAAGGCTTGTTAGAAAGGAAAACGGCAGGAGAGTTTGACACATACACAAACACAAAGGGTGTAAACTGGATGATTGGCTCATTACATGGTCACGTGCTATGACATGGGATTTTTGAAGAGAGACAACATGTGGAAAGAAAATATTGAACTTTTTCTAATATATGTATCCTGCATTGAAGCTTGATACGAAGATATGCATGTCTTTGTTATAATTAAATGGCATTTTATACGTTTCGCTTTTATTTTATCCTTTGAAACCTGAAAAAATTGATTTCTTTTAAAACATGGGAAGAAGGCAATGAGCAACAAAAGAAGAAAGACCCAAAAATACACAATAAATCAGTCAAAAGACCAAGAAGATTAGCTAAAAATTTATAAAAAATAAAATAAAATAAATTGGAAATTGTGCTTAAAATCATAATAATTCTGTAACATAATTTGAAATATGTAATTGTGGTAACTATACTGATAGTTTAGCCCTGGCTTTTACCATTTTTCACTTGACATTTCCCCTAACTTTGTCAAAATAATTTTCTACCAATTTCTTGCAGTATGTGAAACTTTTCTTATTTATTTATACATGCCCCGTGTTTTTTTAAAGAAATCTCACCAGCTTTCTCTGGGTTCAAAGGTTTAAATACTTATGAAAGGCACCTGAAAGCAGCACAAGAAAACTGATGTCACTCCAGGATTCAAAGGGTTAAATTCAAAATGAATGCCTCTACGACATTTTGCACCAGTCCATTTAGTCGAAGCTGAGAAATTTCATCACCAAATAGGTGAAGAGTTTGACAAGCTAGTGGTGGTACAGGAAAAGTCAGAGGATCACCAAAGTCAGTCAGAGTCATCCTCTGACGACCACAAATGCCCGTACAAAATGTTTTTGCAATCCGTCTGATAGTTGTTGAGATACTTCTGTGAAAACCAAAGAGAATGAAACAGACCAACAGACTGACACTGCAGTCCCTGTTAGACCACAATTACCAGAGAGGGCTCCAGCCCAATTTGATTGTTCAACAGAAAATAATGTTAACCATTTACAGTACGACACTGACTACACTACCTACGACAAATCCTCACAGATAATACCATACAACAGGCACAAGTGGTACAGTACAATTCTAAAAACTGGTCTCGAAGCACATGAACGGGCTGTTCATGTGCTTCGAGACCAGTTTTTAGAAGACCACCACCACTCATTCTGTGAGAGCACAGTGTGTATTCTATTGTGTCACAGCTTAACAAAGCAACAATTGCAGTGATGGTACAATAAAAGCCGGATTCAAGGATTATCAAGAAATTCACTTCAAAATTCCAACATGAAAGCCAAACCAAACATCTGCGCTCTAGTATCCAAATGCGCACACACATCTGGCGCACAGTCTGTATTCAGACACGTTTAATAAAAACAAAACAATAACTATTTTTGTGCATTTTCAGTATTTACTCTCTGACCAGCTGCTGTTGGATGTTCCGTCAATTTTCCCTCTTTCGTACATTGGGGCGGACGTGACCCCCTGTCCTCCGTGGAGAATACGTGCGTTGTCGGGGTCTCTATAGGGAGAAATACGGGAGAGATGGGACGCCAGGAGGACACCGGGAGAGGGCAGGGAAAAACGGGGGAGTCCCGGGAAAATCGGGAGGGTTGGCAGTTTTGCTTCTACCCCCCTGGCGGGGGGTCTCTAGTCCCTCACTGTCCTGTTATACGGGACACGGCGGGAAAATGCTTCCATTAATGTCGGCTGCTTTTTACCGGCTGTTTGTAGTCTGACGCGGTCTTGTGCATCTCAGAGTAAGACACATTTTCCCCCTCGGCTGCTGCCTCTGTTTGAGATGTTGAAACAAAGTGGTCGCGCTGCTGCCTTTTGTTGCAACAGCCTTTAAATAAACTTTGCAGCGGTCTGTGGCTTGTTCGAGATCTGCCGCTGCGTTACAAATGACCAGACTGTGTCTTTTTTGGGAGTGTATGGCAGAGGCGAAAGTCGAGATTTTCGCTTTCGCAAATGAGTGGTTCGCCGTGAACCACACATTTGAATTAATCGATAAAATCGATTTATAGCCCAACCCTAATATATAGCATTCCTACCTGGAATGCAAGACAAATTATAGAATTATTTCTAATAATAAAGTGAAATCAAATCCAAAATCAAATCAAATGTATCCAAAGATGCCAAATATGATAAAGTGTTGGGGCGGTTAGATACAGTTGTACAATTTATGTGACATAATAAAACAGTTACTTTAAAGCCACTTTATCTAACACCTTGAAAACCACTACCATAAATCCATAAAAAGTTTCTTATAAACACACTAGCTGATACCAAAGACAGAAAAGGTATAAACAATGTTCCTACATGATTATTAAGGCAAAATTTATGTCATATCATAGAGAGAACTACCTCTCTACTTCCTCTCTATCTCTCCCCTCTCTCTCCACTACTCACCCACCAGCTCTCTCTTGCTTTGCGAGAGACAGGGTGGTGATTGGCGGAAATAAGCCTCCCTCAATCCAATCCCTAATCCCCAGCAGGCTTTAAAACATATGAATGGAGGAGGACTGGCGGCAGCAGCTCTCTCGCTGTCCTGTGCTGAGCATTATTTCCTCTTTCCTGCAGCAGCAGCAGCAGCAGCAGCAGTGACAGAGGCAGCGGAGAGGAGCTGGTGCACGGGAAACGCAGAAAAAAGGCGCTTAGCCACGACTGTCTGCCCTGCTCTGTGCGCTCTGCGCCTTGGAGAGCCGAGTCACACTGCCAGCGCACCCTTGTTGCCATCGCTTCCACAACTTGTGTATAGTGGGAGAGGTATTTCTGTTTCTAGTAGGACTTACCGGATGCTGTGCTGTAGAGGAGACTGTTTTTTCTGTGACTCTGTCTCTATCCGTCCCTCCCTGTGAAAGGCAGAGAGGTGATGGAGGTCGGGGAGGCTGCTGCTGCTGCTGGTGATGGTGGTTTGGGTGCTCACATTGATTTGTGTCACTTCTCTGTCTCTCTCTCGCCACTCCACCTCTTTCCTGCTCCCTCTCTTCACTTCACTTCACATTACACACACATGCGTGCACACACACACATAGACACACACACATGCACACCAAGTTTGGGAAAATTACACAAGGCTGAGGCACCAAGGGGAGGAGACACCAATTTGTTTCCTCTCCAAACAGCCAACAACAGTACAGCAGGCCAGCCAGCATCTCCAAACTTCCCCAGACAAAAAAGCAGCTGTCAACTTCCACCACATAATCTATCAAAAGACTACATCAACATAAATCTGACACATTTTCTTTATGATATATCATAATGATTGGAATTCATTAGCATCCCAAGAAATAACGACGACAGTCTGGGATGGTCCCACAGGCTCTGTGGGTATTAGAATACAGTTGTGCAGCCATATTGGTCAGAGCTAAATTTGCAAGCAGAATTGAAAGCACAGTGGGCGAATATGCCCTGAAGCAAGATCCAGCTGTAGACTGTCAAGATGAATAACTTTTAATGTGTCAGTATCAGGAGTTGTTATGCATGTCAACTCAACACAAAGCTTTATTATTCATTTAACACAGCTGCTTGAGCAAGCCAAGTTTCTGCTGCCCACAGAGGGAGGCTTGATTGTGGGGCTAGCAGGTTAGCAAATGAGCCAGCTATAGAGTACTCAAGGGATGATGTTTTTCTGTAGGCCAATGTAGAAGTTAACGTCACCCTTGTTCCTTTGTCACAAAACCTCTGGGATTATTCCATTGGATTCTGGGTTATGGCAGAAAACGAGTTCTGTGGCAAATAAACATTTATGATACCAACATGTTTTGTCCAGCAAGATAATCTTCACAAATTAACTCCACTTTTAAGATTTTATAAGCATAAATGCAATCATAATAAGTAAAAAGACAAGGTTAGGCAATAAACAAACTACAATACGGTTTTGTTCTTACCGCAAGTTTGTAAAGCCATAATCAGTGATGACATTCACTTGATAGCAGCCACATATTTTAAGACACATAAAAGCTACAAAATGTATGAATGTGGTATTTACCGGCATTTTATGTCATAGAACAAAATGTGAAAGTATCTGTAGTTTGCGTTAACCACAGACCTTATTTCTGGCTTTCTAACCAAAACCCAATTTAAAAAAAACAACTTTGACTTCAAGACAAGGGAACCTGGGGTGCTTAACTGCTAACTGATTTCCGTGTTTTAGGACTGATTCCTGGGGCACTCTTTTGAATTCGATTCAGTTTTAATTATACAGCCCATTATCACAAATCACAATTTGCCCCAGAGGGCTTTACAGTATAACATCCCTCTGTCATTGGACCCTCACAGCAACTCAGGAAAACTCCCCCCAAAAAACTTTACCTTGTATATGGTGGTCTTTTGAAGTACTAATCATTATTGTAACATAATCTTAAGGGTGAAATGTTCATGTGTAATGTAAAAGAAAGTCACTTGTAGTCACAAACCCACATAGAAATGTTACCTGACTGTGCAGGGCAGCTCTTCAAAGCATTTTATGGTCTTTCAGTTCATTGTTTTGGGTACACCCCTAACTTCACTGTATAAAGCTCTGTTGCAGGCACATGTCCAGCTCCAAACAGCAGACAAAAAAAGTTGCAGCTCCCTAGCACTGAAGCTTTGCGGACTAGTTTTAGTAAGGCATCTAAAAAGCCAGGAATTGTCTCCAAATTAATGCTAACGCACTCTGTGCTTCTAGGTATGTAAAAGGGCAAGTGTTTGCTAACAAATTTAACTTAAACATTATATTAATTTTGTGTTTATATCTTGCTTTATTGCCACTATATGACCAAAAAATGTGCTACTTTAAATTCTCAGTAATGTCATATTTCATGTAACATAGCTAGTATAAATCTTTTTGCTAATTTGTCATATATTTCATCAACAAACACCATTGAATCTTCTGCAAGCTACTGGTGGATGTTGTCAAAGTTAATTTGGCTACCACTTTAACTTTTAGTCTTTAGTGCATATGCTATTTGATTGTAAATTACTTAGTAAAAGTTAGCTTGCTTAAATCGCAGATATGACGTAGAAATACGCTTCCGCTTTTGCCCACTTTTAACAGAGTTGATATAACATGAGCAGGCCGGGGTTTAACATACGGCGTAAAAGCCAGTTTATGGTGTATTGTTTTTCATAAACATACACTGCCGTGTAAAACTCATCTTTGTAACGTAAAACACTCACCCCGCTTTTAGCATGGCCGTCAAGAGTTCGTTACGCTACTCCTTGGTCTTCCTATCAAGCGCCAAGCTCGCGCAGAATGACGCAGTTATTTTGCAAACATTAGAGTGCCCACCTCCTGCCACCCTATTGGTCAGTGCTGCTCTCTTTGAGCTCACTCATTGGCTGGTTCGCGAGGACCGTTCTCAAACATGGATGTATTATACAGCCGTGGGGGCGGGGCCTCATTCAGCTGCTCAGGGCTCTGCTCCTTCCGCGCTCTCCGAGCTCGTTCATTGGCTGACCTACGACCTATGTCTGCTGACTGTATGTCATTTACACTGAAAATGAAAATGCCTTCTTAGAAATGTATTGATTAATTGTGAATTTATTTTATTTTATTTAGTTGTTTATTTGGTTTTTATTTTATTTTATTTAAATTTTATGATTTATTCTATTACCGTGCCTTGTTAAAAAGTTGTTCACTTTGTTTCTATGCCAGAACATTTTAAATGAAATCTTTTCAATAAAAAAATTATTGAAAAGAGGTCTGTCACAACTTCGGAAAAGGTTTTAATAAGCAGCAACCTACAAATCCAGCATAGTATTAAGGTTTTATGATGATAACGCATTATCTTCCACCCCTGAGCTCATATCTTCCACTGTTTTACTTTGGTCACTCTTCATGCTCTCTCTGTCAAACAGCCTGCGCTTCAGGTATTAAGGCGCGGTGAAAACAGCCCTGGACATTAAGTCTCGAAGCATCTTCACCTTTACATAAAATGTAAAATTTAGAGCAAGGATATGTGATTTTTTTAAACACTACATCAGGCGACAATTGTGCTGATACAATTTGTAATCTGGCGGCGCTAGAAGAAGACAACGGCGGAGGAATACATTTTGTCAGTGACCTGACAGTGACCTGACCGGGACAGTGTCCATTCAGCGGGGGAGACTACAGGAGAGTTACCGCAGAAATGAGGTGAGACCTATATCAGCGACTTCAGACAACCAAGCAAGGGAAATAATTGTTGGTGTGTCAATGTTTATAAACGTGAGCGGTTAGTTTAACGCGGTTGGTCACGGAACAAACATTGACAACGATGTCAGCTTGGCTAACCGTTAGCTAACGTTAGATCGGCGTCGGCCATTTTTCGGCTACGTTCGTGATAGACGATGGTCCTGCAAAGAAGTTCAGAGCCACTAATATGAGGTTATTTTTAAACTCAAGTGGAAATTATTTCAGGCTGTTTATAGTTTCTGGTGACTGACTTCCTAAGTTGTGATAAGGTGTCTGGCAAACGAACTGTCGTGACGGAGACTAACCGAACATTGACTGCATTAAAAAGTGAGCTGGTTAACGTTAACTTTTTAGGCTTGCCGGCGAGCTAACGTATGTTTCCGCCAATATTGACTCCGATTGTTATCCCCACCCCACTTCGAGAATAGCAAAAGGTCATGTCTGTTAGTCCAGAACTGGTGACAGTTCAAGATGTGTTATAGGACCGGCTATCAGAGCAATTGTAGGTGTTGCTGTATAGACAAACATTAAATTTGAAATACGAGCTTATAACTGTTGAGTGAACCTTGCGCTGCAAACATGATGATATCATAGCTATTATCACACACAGGCTGTGTTCGAAACCGTCCCCTCATTCACTTACTCACTATTCGCTATATAGTGTGTATTAAATAGTGCACTATATAAGGAATAACCCAACGAGATTTCGGACACTACGTTGGAATTTTATTCCCCCGGAAATACACAGCAGCATTGCATTGTGGTAGATGGGAGATGAATGTAGTGTACATCGTTTGTACACTTAAATTTGCTGTGCATTGTGGGCATTTTATGGTGCACTATATAGTGGATGAAATTAACAGCAGATAATTCATACACCACTACAAAATGGCGAACACACTATATCCGTGATAGGGGACGATTTCGGACACAGCTACAGTGTTGCCAACTGAGCCACTATTCAAACCCTCACAGTGATCCCTCAGACCACCAGGGTTAAATGAGATATAACCAGAATTGTATACTATTAGGGCCTGCTGCTTAAAGTAATCTCAATGGCTTTGGGTTGTTGTGTTTAAATTTAGTTAGTAATTTTAAAAAATAGTGAGTTTAAACATTAATACTTTTGCTATTGAAGTTATCAAAATTTCATAGATGAGACAGTAGATCTGCAATAGGGTCAATATTCTGCATTTTTCTAATTAACCATATCTGTGTCTTTTGTGGTTTTGTTTGGTTGCTGTCATCATGGTGTATTCTTGCCTTTATTATGTAAATTTGGTCATTTTAAATTTAGATTACATGCTGTGAAACATCTCTCTACAGGACTATGGTTGAAATCGGCCCATTACTGTCCAACTCCACTGGAAGGACAGAGTCCTGTAAACGTGGATGAAAAGCAGAAGATGATGGAGATGGAAATGCTGAAAAACAAGCCTGATCACCAGCTGATTCAAGACCTGATGACTGCGACATTTTGCCCCTGGAGACAAGATTATTGGAGATCAACCTCTCGTCACAGAAGTCATTAAAAAATGTCCAGCTCTGTTCCATAAGAGACAGGTAATCAGTCACACAAAGAGACAGAGTGTGTGTGTGTGTGTGTGTGTGTGTGTGTGTGTCAGATAATTTGTCTTCTATTCAGAAGTGTTTGTCTGTGTTTCCTCAGATGTGGGCACAAGTGAAGAGAATTGTCCCCATAGACCTTGAATCATTCTTTGAGGAGATTGATGGTCTGGTCCCAAAACTCCTTGAGATCTACAAAGCAGCAGCCACATCTGGAAAGAAGCAGGCACTCAAAAACACTTTTGACTGCCCTGAGAAAGATGTATGTTTAGTAGCTGGAGTGGATAAAAACAGGCACTATTTGATATGTTTGCTGTAACATTGATCCCACTGCATATTTATTTATTAGGACTCAAATAAGAAGAGAAGGGCAGCAGCTTTGCTTGGTCTACCACACTACTTGTCCGAAGATCCATCAGACATCATCAGGACATGTAATGTAAGAACACGTCTATTTCTGTAATGCAAAACTGTGATTGTGTGTATATACATTTACATAAACAAAATACTTTATTATGTTTTTCAAATTTTTTTGCACTTCAATGGCCAAATCCAGGGTTTGAGGTAGGGTAAAGGTAAAAAATTATGAGATAAAAGCTAGTATTCTGATGTAACAATTATGAGTTAAGAGTTGAAATTTACCAGGGGCAGATGTAGTGATTTGGGGGCCTGGGGCCAGAGGCACATTGGCTCATTTTTAATCTTCTCTTAATTTAATATGAAATATCCCAAAATATGTCTTCAGTGTACTCAGTGATAGTAAATAAGTCCCTGAAGGAATAAGGTTGGGAACCACTGTACACAGTCCAGCCACATACTAGGTTTTAACCTAGTCTTGTTTTTTTCTCCGCAGAAGCACACTATTTGCTAGTCCATTTCAGATAAACCAATCATAGCAAACCGTCAAGTCTAAGATTTTTTTTCCCTCCCTCTTTATTTCACAAGTGGGAAGTCATGGATGAAAATGAAAACACTGAAGAGTTTGTCCTCCAAAATAACATTGATAATATTTTACTTGACAAAAGATATGGTTCCCATTGAAACAGTGGAAAACAAAATTGCACACACAGATTAAAATCTGTTAAAAAGGTTCTTTGGCCTAAATGTTCTGTTATTCTTTTTTTATTTTAGGGCTGTATTTTTTAAATTGGAAAATACCCTTGGTTGTACTGTTAAGTAAAATGCACAATAGTATTAAAATCCAAAATGAAAAAGAATCGTGATAAAATTGTTATCGTGATCCTGCCTAAAAAAAAGTCATGATATGATATTTTGGCCATTTCGCCCACTCCTACTTAAATATTTACGTTAAACCACCCCATTTATTTTTACTGTACTGGTGCAGTTCATGCACTGGTTAGATGAAAATTATTTAAGAAATACTGGCCTTACAGTCA
Source organism: Plectropomus leopardus (assembly GCF_026936395.1). Taxonomy (NCBI): domain Eukaryota; kingdom Metazoa; phylum Chordata; class Actinopteri; order Perciformes; family Serranidae; genus Plectropomus; species Plectropomus leopardus. Next base: position 16,124,460 of record NC_142197.1, on the reverse strand, counting down.
CCAAATCTGAACCACATTGAACAGCTTTTGGGCTGATGTTTTGGACAGCAGGGATATCTTTTTGAAGAATGATGCTCATCCCTCCAGAGGCAGAACAAAGTGAGGAACAAGCTCTAATCGTTGCCCCTGTAATAAGTCTCTTGAAGTCTTAAGAGTATCACTACCAGCCAGCAGCAAATATCCACTCACTAATTCTTTCTTTCATTTTGGTTAAATCAATAGCAATAGTCTGCTGAAAAACTGGAATGATTTTGGTCTGCCCTCCACAGTGTGTATTAACACACCCGATACAAACATTTGTGGCAGACTGTTGCTATTGATTTGATAAGGAAAACTGTGAGTGCTCACTCGACTTATCTATGAGTTCCAGAGACTTGGAGAGGGAGCACTGAAGCTGTTGCAGATGTCATGGCGACCAGCAATGTACTAAGACATTAAAAATCTGCCATTAAAATGCCCAACTTTACAAAAGAAATAAACATGTTTACAGCCCAGTACAAAAAAAACAGCTTTCATCCCTATAGTTAATTTCCTGTTCATGAAAACTGTACAAGGGCCTGAACTTTTATAACATGCGCACATTTAAATTTTATAAAGGCTTAAATTTGTGCAAAATAAGTAGGAATATTCCCAGTTAGTCAATAAGATGATTAAAAATTGCTTAAACTTATTCCAATACCCAGAGGAAAAAGGAAGGCCTTTGGTTAAGTGAGGCTAAACAGTGGCTCAGTGTGTAAAATATAAAACTGTGCCTTATGCTGCAATACAGTGTATAAAACTACTATGTAAGTTCAAAATATAAAAAAATGGAAACTTGTGTGCAATGCTACAATGAACAACAGAGATACACATAATAACAATGGGAATATATACAATATGTGTCACATGTTAAATATAGCCGTTATTCAAAAGTTGGAAGAATAAATAGACGTAAAGAGAATATATAGAGCAGGTGACGAGTCTAAGGTTAAACTTCCATTTAAACTTCAGGGAAATTGTTAGGAATGTCCTTAATAAAAAGGGCGTGGCAGCTTTGAGTGACAGGCTATCTACAATGCATCGCAACAGTCTATGAGTCAGATCCACCCCTCACTCCACCACAGCTCCACCCTCTTGCCCAAATACAGTCACTTCTGGCTCCTAAAATCCATGATGGCAACAGCCTAAATGCCAAACTCAAGACTTTAAAACTGGAATCCAAATCATTGTGTGACATCACAATGGCTGTGTCTCATTTATCACAGACTATGGGAATAGACAGACAAAGGCATACATAAATAATACATTTTAATAGTGGATTGATTACTTGTGTAAATTAGTGTTTTCACATTGCTCACCAGCTACAGATCATTGATTACCAAGCTTTTTATTTACTACAGCATTGCTGTTTTACTTGACCATGTGAAATGATTTGCCCTGTGCTTCACTCGCAGGACTTCTCCCTCTCTCTCCCCCACTCTCTCCATGTATGCTTACTTGTTTCTAATGTGCGTTTTGCTGCCCACTGTACCTTGTAAATGCCACAGTATGGCTGTGCAGAGGAGAAAAAGGGCTCTGGGGCAATCAGCAAAAGCGTGGGGGCAGAGCGGATGCGCTTCAAAGGCTGTCAAAACTATATTATATGGTTGATCCCTGTCCAATTCACTTTCACAGTTCAATAGTTACTGTATGTTAAAGCTGAAGAAAACAAAGGCTCTCACTGGCGTCTCCTCATTCCGAAGTTAGCTCACACAAGAGGCTTTATGTTTTGTGTGTGTGCGTGTGTGTGTGTGTGTGTGTGTGTGTGTGTGTGTGTGTGATGGAGGCGAGGTTGGTGGTCAAACAAGGGAACGTCTAAATAGAGTGACTGCATAGGTCAGGTTTGACACACTTTATTATTCATTCACTGTCTGTCCTCAGCTGGGCTGAGCTCATCGGTATACACACACACACACACACACACAACCTCCCCTAGGTGCGGCTTTTACTGCGCATATGCGCCTGGACGATGCACAAATGTCATGAGCAATAACTGGGATGTCAGTCCAAATTCACTCTCCTCTCTTCAGCGTTTAGCAGCTAGGTAGCTCAGGGAACAGGCTCTCTCTCTCTATCCATCCCTCTCACTCTGTATCTCCCTCTCTCTCCCTTTCTACTTGTGCGGGGGAGAGTGCGTGTGCGTGTGTGTGTTCACACTTCTGAAAGTCGACTTGTTTGATTTTTGCCATCAGCTCAAAATGTCCCACCCCAAAGTTTGATACAATGCAGCCACAAGAATGTGGAGTAGAGAAGGGTAAAAGGGGGGGGGGGTCATTATTCCCTGTAATTTTTAATACATTTCCCATTTCCCTTATTGATCCATGTCATGTTTTTTAGGTGTATTCACAAGTTTTACTTTGTGGGAATCTGAGGATTTCAGATATTTCGGTCGCAGTATAAATCTTTTGTTGAATTTAAAAGTCTGTCAGAAAATGTCAAATACCTATTGACAATTTTCCATCCATCATGTAATGTTTTATTAAATGTCTTCTTCATCTTAAGTCTATAACTTTTAGGAATCCAAAAATGTTGCTGACAGTAGTACAAGAGACAACTAATCTGTGAGAAAAATCATGTACTTCTGCTCATAGTAATTCTAATGGCATTTACAAGAATCTTTCACACCTGAACTTAAACAACCAATCAGAACAGAGGAGCCTCTGACACAGCTGTCAGTCATGTTAATCACTGCTTGTGGACTTCCTTCACACTTGGCTGCGCTGAACAAATATGAATGAAAATTTGCCTCAGATGTTTTCAGAAACATATTTTATTATACTGTTTGCTGTTTGACCCTTTGATAGTTTGCAAGGGCCACGATGACAGTTCAGACTGACTGTACATCTTAATCTGAAGAAGTGCTGAGCTATACTGGATAATGTGCTTCCACTGAAAACACTGTCATGTCCTCTGGTATTTCTAAGAATTAGAGTGGTTAAACCGGCCTGAACAAGTTTGCATTCTACAGTTAAAAACTAGCACATGACTTTTTTAGGCTTATTCCAGTACTTTTTAGACTCAACATTTAAACAATGAACAGCATTTTAAGAATCAAGTTTGAAAATAGAACGACAAAGCATTATTTTACTGACCTGTAATTTCCAAATAAATTCCCTAATAATCTGGTACACATCATTAGGAAAACAGAGACAGTTATCTTAAACCTTTTTTTCCCCACCAAAAGTAGCACATATGTGCATATTCTTTTAAATGCAGGAAAATCTGCTAAAAATAGGCAGTTGACTCTGTTCCCACTGCCAGTAGACTGTAGGCATGTGCAAGGCTCTGCTGCAGATAAGTATGCCTCTCTGTTTCTTTGTGTCACATTCAATGTCACTTCACTTCGATAGAAATCAGCATAGAGGCCCATTAAAATGTTACAGTGGTTACTTCTTTTTCATAACTGTTACTTATTCAGTCTTTCTCTCAAACTCATTGTAGTTATAGTTTATTTAGCTGTGTTTGAACGAACTTAACTCAATAAAAAAATGTATAATTGAAGAGCTAAATGGGCTGATTTAATATAAGACAATCAAATTAAGGAATATCCCAGTCTTTGTTTTGGAGGTTGGACAGGAGGATGGGGTTTCTGTGGGGGACTTGAACTCATGACCCCAGTATATCTAAAATCCTGATTCAGCCCTGTCTCTTTGTCTAATTGTACAACAAAGACCTAAATCTTTTCATGCTAACATGACATACTAATCTGTTTTTTCACAAAGCACTGTAGTTGTGTGAGGTTCCATGTTTGGGTTTGTTTGGGATTGTTTCCAAAATCAGTGTTGGTCTTTTTACTTTAAAACTGGGCATCAGAAATGCCCTAATTTGTTTAAAGCTGCTCCAAATCAAGATCATCTGCAGCTCTCACTGCGTCTCCTTATAGTTTCTTGGATGTTGCTGTGGGTGTGGGTGTGGGTAGGTGGGTGGGAGGGATGGGAATCAGAAAGCCTTCACTATACTATGAGCATAACTTTTAATGCTTGATCTGAAAAAAGATCTTATTGTCAGTTTCCTCTCACAGCACAAAGCTGTCTCTGACCTCTTAACCATTTTCATGGATTCCTATAGTTAGTGGAGTTATTTTATGCTGCCATGTAAGTTCCACAATGCGTTCAAAATTACAGTCAGGAATATCACGCTTGATGTAATTCATTTCATACAGAAAAATTACATTGCAACCACTATCATGCTCCCATTATAAAGAAAAAATGTTGGATTCACTGTTATGTGCCCATGTTATGGGTTACTTAATAATTTTCTCTGGCCTAAAAAAAGCTTTTTAGCCTGTCTTTGATTTCATTAACAAGAACAAAGGGACAGACAAACACACTGAGCATCATGTATTACTTTTGAGTAGCTTGTAGTACAGCTACCTTCCCAGGATTTTGGCAGCCTGCGCCAGACCCCTGGGGCCTGAAGCTTAAGAGCCCGGCCAAATGACACCCTGCTGGGGCGACAAGGCAGGGTCCTCCCCCCAACCCCTCCTGGAACAGTAGGCACCCAAAACCAACACTTTTTCTCTCTTGCTTCAGCTCAAAGATGCAGCAAGAGAAGTCAGTTAATTGCAAAGACATCCATCCCATTATTCATTTCTCCTTCAAGATAAAAACATTTTTGTCTGAAGTTGCGCTTGTGCAGCGGATGTCTTTGACACAAGAGTCACAGCTTAAGTAGCAGCAGAGATACTGAATTCTTTCTCATTTCAAGGATGATATCAAAACAGTATATCTGTTAATGAACTTCTTAAGATGGTAAAGATGATTATCATTAAAAGCTGTGCTTCATACTCTGCTGTTACAGGAAGGCATGATGTCCAGAGGATAGGTTGCATGCACATAAATCACATTTATTGCTTTATATTAATGCTGACTATAATTTTAATGATGCAACTGGCAAACCTAAGTAAAAATGTTTAAAAAAAAAACAAAACAAAACACTGGTAAGGTATTAAAGCTGCTACTTTAAATACCTTCAGTTTTAAATTCCCTCTTAAGTATAAGCATGTACAAATCAAATTCTGCATTTGAGAACACACTTAGCTTGAACAGCAACTATATTTCAAACACAAGAAAGAGCATTTAGTGAAACAAGTCAGTAATCTTACCTCCTGTCATATACTGTATCTCCACAGATGAACCTCACTCACATAGCTCAGGCTTAACCTCCCTCTAGTGACTGGAAACTATCATTACAATCACACCACAGCAATCTGCAGTTATTAGGAAGCAGCTTTCCCCTTCAGCTTATACTGCTATTCCTACACGTATACGCTCTGCTAGACAAATATATCATGATATATCCATCCGCCGGGCCGGGGCTATTTCAAGCCCTGAGAAATGACAGAGAAATGCAGGAAGTCGTTGGAACATAAACAAGGCGCGATGGAGGAAGCAAGGGTCAAGGCGGTGCTTCCTGTTCCAAAACCACCTCTGTGTGCCTGAAAGCAGACACCAGACAATAGTGGCACGCTGGAATCAGATTATTATAATTATTAAGGTCTTTGTTCAGCATATTTTATTCATCCTCACAGTATACATTATAGGCTTTTTATTTTTTAAAATTATGTGCCAAAACATTTTCTAAATTATAAAATAGTTTAATTTTTAATGAACAAATAAACTTAATTCAAGTGTTTAGTTTTTATTTCCTTGTTTTATGTCCTCTCTATCAATTGTTTGGTAAATCATTGTTTTGATTAAACATAGCTGGGGGGAAGAGGGTTGACTGTAACTTTTTATTTTTGTTTAAATTCTCCAATATCTGTATACTTTATAGATTCCCCTTCAATATATAACGGAGGCCTTAAGTGTCAGGTAGAAATGGAGTGACCTTACCTGACAACCATCCAAATCAAAGAGTTGATCGTCACACAACTGTTGAAGAGCAACATCCTAACACATTTTCTGAAGAGAGAGAACATAAACAGTAAAATTAGTTGGTGAATTTTTATCCTTGTATAGTATTATAAATAACATACATGTAAATACATGTAGCAACCAACCCTAAAGAGAATGTGACAATCATCCTCATCTGGGTTTTATTTGCTAATGGCTAACCTAACAACCACATTTTGAAGTCAAGCCACAAATTACTATAAATTAAAGCTCTCTCTTCGTACTTTTTACTGCTACAAATTCTTTATTATAAACCCACCGTGTAAAAACCAAGAGGAGAAACACAGAGGAGCTGAATATTTACATTTTGACATGAAAAACATTAAAAGTCCTTTCACCCAAAAGTACCAACATTTTTTAACAGCATCCTCCAGGAAGCAATATCTGAAGGATGTGACGACCCTGTATTCCCCTAAAAAATATCAAAAATAGCAACAATTGCCCATCACAAGTTTAAGAGTCCCTAGTTTTATTTTGAGGTTTCGGACTTAAGGCTTACAGTGCTGGACCTTGCACGTGTGGGACCCTTTACACACCTTTTTCTCTGGCCGCCGTTCCCATGCAAACAATTATAATAAATAACAACAATAAAAGAATACAATATGTGCAGTTCATCTTTCTCTTTTTTTTGGATGTTTTTTGTCTTTAATTTCTCTTACTCTAATACTCTTCACATTTACTTCTTATTAGAGGCTGTACACCTACCACAGACCAACCATAATAATATTAAATCTTTGGATCATTTTCCCTCATATTTTTTTGCTACTCAAAGCGGCTTTTTTTTTTTTTTTTGGCGCCTATAGTGGCAGCTGCCTATGCGGCCCAAGATTTGCCACAGAATGGACATTTTATTTTAAGAGAAAATTAGCCAGAATTATGAACTTATATTGGAATAATTATTAACATTGAAGATGTGATAGAGTTGCAGAATCACAACCAGACATTAGTAATTGTATTCACCTGCAGTCACCATGCTGCAGCCAGCTCTGATTTCCTGTGTTTTTTCTGAGCTTAATTAGTATTTTTTTGCAAATGAATGCAACCTAAAAACCTGTTCAAAGTCATCTGGGGGTTGTGAAAACCTCCATTGTCAGATGTCCAGTTTGGATTAGATTCATTTTCCGGTCAGACAAAACGACAGCATCTGGCCAGCATTATTTCACCATATCATAATGAATTCATAATCTGGTATTATTGAAGCATTTGGTATTATTCTCAGACTCAATTACAGTAATAGGAGTATAATGATTTCAAAGGGTTTACAGTTTGGGTGACAGACAGGATGTAACCTATTTTGTTCCCATTCTCACAATCTGATAGATTACTTCCAAACTCAGTTTCCGTTTTGATTGCCACTCTAAATAACCTATTTCAAAATGTGCTCACTCAGTTTGTCTCTTTCATTCTGCTTTTTCTTTGCAGGCGGTCCAGCGCTGCAGCCCACACGACGCTTTGGACCACAATGCTCGATGTATTCCACTCAAATGTCTTATCAGCACTTCAGAGAAGATGCAGTGTATCGAAATTTAAGGGAAGACATATGGTATACATGAGAATTATCTCAACCGACTTAGTGTATACAGCAAGAGCATCTGTATCTTAATAGTCTATGAGCAGTGGTGAAGGCAGAATGTGAAAGCTCTGAGGGATTTGGGAGAAAGGATATGATTGCATTTATGTCCCATCAAGCAGCTTGCTGGATCCAGGGGAATGCCTAATATATATCTGTATTTGGTCGCCAGCTTACATCTGTCTGCTTATGGATTTATGACTTCAAAACTATTTGGGAAAAAAAGGCGCCTCTCGACAGAGCCACTGACTAATAACTAAAGCCGACAGGGATGGCAGGCAAACACACATACACACACACGGATAGACATAACGACAAGGCTCGGCGACAAGGAACAAAGGAGTCGAAATCTGACACATTCTCTCTGACAGTAGGATAAAACTCACTCACCCCTCGAGCCATGCTCATACACACACACACACAGACGCACACACTCATGCATACAATTTACTTCTTTTTCTGTCACACAGTTTTCCTCACAAACATGCACATTATGTTTTCACACTTAAAAACAGTCCTGTCCACATACTTAACCTTTCAAATCTTAAGTGTGTATTTTCTCATTTAATCTTTCATATAAGTGGCGTTACAGTTAGAAGCAACGAACATTTGTATGGCTGTTCTTGGATCCAGGGACTGTGATGGATATTGAAAGGGTGAACGCAGTGAGAGCATTTTGGCTGCCGTTGCTGAGCACATAAAAATGTGACACTTGTTATAGTTCTGCTTCAGACGTTGAGTTGGGTTCTCATAGCTGTTTCCAAGTTGGTAAGAAAAAAAGCTTTGCTTCCGTCAGGCTTGAAATCTCTAAACATATCTGCTATCTTGTTCCTTTCTTACAGAGTAATGTGCAATGTACATGTTCTGTACATTCAGGCATGGGCGTAGCACCAAATTCTATAGGCCCTAATCATAAGCAGTCTCTGCAGGCCCCCCACCCTTTTTCTCTTGCTTCATGAGTCTCTTACGTGCCTTCTGAATTTTTCTTTTCTTTTTTCTTTTTTTTTAACATCGTCAGTTCTTTTTCTTTCCTTTCTCTCCTTTATTTTTCTATTTTGGAACCCAGATTTCCCTTTCTTAGTGTACATTCATGTTCCACCGGCCACAGCAGTCACTCACTTGCGTGTGGCTTCATATTGTGCATGTTCAGACTAAAGTTGTTGAGGAATCCGGTGGCTCCAACCTTTTCATGCTACCTTCTCAGAAAGGGGGCCAAATAACACTCAAAAATTAGGCTAAATGTTAGTGATGGACAAATGCCATAGCCGCTTCACAGGGGTCCCTTGACCTCTGCTCTGACCTCCAGATATCTGAATGAAAATGGGTTCTGTGGGTGCCCACAAGTCTCCCCTTTACAGACATCCCCACTTTATGCTAGCCTTGTGCAGTTTTTTTGCTGTCATTTGATTCCTAATCAAAATAATCTGGTAAGAATTGCTTTATCATGTCAGTATGGACTTCAGAACTGTTTTGTAATGCAAAACAGTCAAATTTAAAGCAAGTGATTAATAGATGTAATTAATCACAATTAACTTTTCAAATTCTGCGATTAATTGTGATTAAAAGCAATATTATTTGACACTCCTGTTACAAACTCAGCGTAAAGTGATGTAGGTTAGATTTGGTGAAAGTAAAATGTTAATGCCATTTGTTAAAATATCTCAAAGTTTTTTTTAATACACGTTTTACAAACCACATGGCATCCAGACCACATGACACTGGTCAAACGTGGCGCTGCACAACGATTGTGGATTCTGTCTTTAAAATATATGAAGGTGGAGACAAATGAGAAAGCCGGTGCTGGCGGTAAGATGAAATAATGAAAGAGGGAGATACAGAGAGAATGAGAGGGAGAAATGGAAGGAGGTGGAAAGGTGAAGAAGATGTGGATGGGTGGTGGGGGGGGGGCGCAGATTGTGTGTGAAAGAGGCGTTTAATCCCCAGAAGCATCCTGACGGCAGCTGCTCTGTACAGATGGGGACGAAGGGATGCTGAAACACACACACGTACTCACACGCACTGTCACATAGAAAAAAAAGCACTGTCGAATGTTGGAACCCTTTTCTAACACCCTCGAGGATCATGCTAAACATAAGGTAAGGGAGCTTGGTTGTGTTCCATTATTTCCCACTCTGCTAGGGCCACTGGAGCGGTGTCATCAACTGATTAATGAACACAATGCTCTTTCTTTCTCTCTGTTTCTCTCTCAATATGTTATCTAGAGTTTTTTTTATTATTTCATGCTGCACAGAAGTTTGAGTCCCAGGATTGTCTGGGGGAGTAAAAGTGTTATGTCTGGTTCACTCCTTCTGTGTGGGTGCATGTATGCAAGCTCCATATGAACTCACTTCGTCACGATCATATTCCTAAAAAACTGTAGTTTGTTTCTGGGAAACACCAGCTGGTTTCAACTACTCTGTGTTAAGGCAGTTTCTCATGGAGACACGTGTAAAACACTCCAAATTTGACCCCTGACCCCCATTGTTAGGCCCATTGCCTTTTTGAATACTTTGCTCCTGTTATTCTCACCTACAAAGTACCTTCCACTGACATGTTGATGGAGCAAAGCACTTTACCTGCTGAGATCACCAGTAGCCATTTACACATCTCGCCCTCTGAAAGATACTTTGCTTTGGCATGATAGTGATGTTAGATTTGTAAACAGTTCATTCTTTTTGAATAACTCTGAAAGAGGAACAAGCCTGAGTTGTTTTTGCTGTGGCTGTGATCAGGCCCTGGTGACAAATAGAAGATTTGGTGAGTGTGGATCATCCTAGGGGTATCAATGAAGTGATTGTGGTATAACTGCTTAAGTTTTGCCAACTAAATAATGATATTGACCTCTAGGATGAGTTTGGTTGTTATTTTCCTCACCTGGTTTATCCTAACCCTTTGAAGTGGATGAGTCCAATTGGGGTGGGGCCAGGAGGGGTTATAAGGACACCTGGGAATTGACTCGGGTTGGATGATTGTCTGTTTGAAGCTAGCTGAGAGGCTGTTGTTTTTCTTCTTCTCAGTTGATTTTGTCTCAGTTGTTTTTTGCTAAGTTGCCCAGGACTTTTGCTCTTGTGTTTCTGTTGTAAGTTTTCTTAATAAATGACTGCCTTTTCTTGCACGGACCTCTGCCTCCTGAGCTTCCTTAATACACCACCTGGTCCGCCTAATTCCAGAGCCAGTCAGCCACACCCCAAAAAATCCCACATTTTGGTGTAGTTTTGTTTTGTAGATGAATTGAGTGGTGCTGTTTGCAACCTTACACGCATTTTCAAAATTTCAAATTGAACCAGCCACATACAACCACATACTAAAGGTGCCTATTGGTGTTGCAAACTTATGCCAGACGTTTTGAAGCAGCACTAGAGAATAAGAATGAGAACGGGCTGAAAAAGCACATAGAAAGAGCAGACGTGGAGCTCTCTAACGTGGTTCAAAAGTCTCCTCATGACACTACGTTTATTGTACTTCAACATACACTTTCTGGCACTCCTCTCAGCAACTTTTACTGACGTTTCCACTGTTTTTTTCCCTGCAACAGGTCGCCTTTCATGAGATTTCAGAAAAAGTCTTCTTTCTCCTTGAGTGAGACCTGGTGACACACACAACAGACACACCGGAACAAGCGAAAGGTAAAGAAAAACATTTAATTTCTCTGTAGGGTCCTTTCCGTAATGTTGAGAGACACTTACAATAATAATCGGAACAGTCTGTCAGTAACAACACGAAACACGAGCACTTTAAATGTAATTGGATTGGCAGTGCATCATTGCCCATAGGGGTTACATTGCAGCCTGTTTTGCCACTGTTGCTGCAGCGGTCTCTCGCAACTTTTTAAACTTTTTTTTTTTTTAAATTGTCTCCATTAGTCATTTAGGCACAAGAACTTGGGAAAATAGGGTCCAGTTTAAAAAATACAGATGTTTTCCATTTAGAATGTGTGGACTTTTCACTCTTGTAGGCTGGGATGTCGAAGCTCTTGCTGGATTTGTGAGTCATTTGAAAAATGTCAGCTCAGTGTTTGAGTTAGAGTGACTGCATTGTCCTTCTGCCTTGTCTGAGCAGAAGTTTGGCGCCAGGAGTTTGGTGCTAAATTGGAAACAACATGAGCAATTTAGAAAACATCACAAAATAGAATGTGAGAACAACCAACCGTGCTATTCACCTTGTTTGCATTTTTGCCTCAGTCTTCCATATTTGGCCATTTTTAACCCTGTCGCTGTTTTTTTTTTTATGTTTTTGGCGCCGTCACCTTGTTAATCTATCATCGCCTGTTCCATTTAAAGGTGGAGGATTTATTGTCAGCTGAGATGCGGAGGTGAGGTCACAGCATCTGAGAGTGGTGCAGACTGCGACAATAGCCATTGTTCCTGGGACCAACAGGAAGTGTCTGTATGGGACTTCCTGCTGCAGATAGTGTACCTCTGGAGGGCAGAGAGGTGTGTGTTTGTATGTGGGGTTCATATGTGTGTCATTTGTTTCTTTAGTTGATGTCATCTGATAAGTCTCCTTTTTAGTTTCTTCTTTGAGAGAGGGTGCTCCTTCAGGTTTTCTTCAGTTCGTTAATTCAGTATAAATTGTAGGTGCAATCACGGCACAGTGTAGTTATGAATTAGCATTTTTTTCTGTTTCAACCTTCAAACTTAGTCTTGTGCTGCACACAGTAGCCTACATGTTAGCAATGTGAAACACCAGTCATATTTACAGGAAAGGGGGAGATGTATGATGACAGATATCACTACTCACCAATCCAATCAGCGGAAAAAATGTTGGCATTGTACATTTCTATAAACCAAGAATATGTTACATCTGTACATTATTATGTAGCAGATACGTTGAAACTATACATCGCAACATTCTGTAGTTAATGTGTTTAGCTTTAGGCACAAAAACTACTTTATTATGGTTAAGAAAAGGTTGTGTTTTGGCTTACAATTCCTGCTTTTGCCAGCATAGTTCCCACTGGAGGCAGCTATATGTCTCTGTAAGAAACAGTCACTTTTCATGCCACTATCATGACAGGAAATGCAGTGATATCTACGTTTAAAAAACCTGGTAGAGCATGTGCACCATGTACTAAGGCTGTGTCCTTATCACAGTGCTCTGGGGTTGGAACACTTTGCTGCATGTCATCCCCTCTTTATCTCCGTTTTCTGTCACTTTTTATCTACTTTATCACAACATATTCTCTTAGAACAGGTTGTAATATATCCTATGAAAGTGCACACACAACAGTTTGTGTATCATATAAATTAGTGCCCCATGAATGACCTTACGTCCTGAACGTGCAGTTACATAATTAATGTACAATTACGGAGTTTAGGTTTAGGCAAGTAAAGTCACTTTGATGAGGTTAAGGAAAAGAAACATGGTGAGGACAAACCTCAAACTTACTCAAAGTTCACATGACTTGGAAAAAAGGGGAAAGTCCCAGGGAACAGTTTTTGTGTCCCATCCACCACTCAACCTTCTTATGAGACTGCTTCCTTGTTTATTCCCGACAGCGCATTGGCCATGTGATGCAGCCCTGCAAAATATGTGGGACCTCCCAATAATAAGGTTAGTTTATGTACTACTTCATTTTAGAAGCATTGATATGACACATGAAATGTACAAATGCAACATATTTGTGTTTTACAGAAACATACAATTCCAACATTTTCTTCTGGCAACTGGATAGTACTTTGTGGAATTGATTTGGCGATTGTCAGGTCAGTAGGCACATTTTTAGATATAACCATGACATTGAAATGACTACATTTCAGGAGGTCAAAGGAGGAGGTCGCTATGCATGTATCTAAACTTGTCTTTGAATCAAAATGAAATAGACAAGTGCAACATACAGACACAGTAAAGGGTTTATGTGATCAGATCCATGAGTCCCTGTCGCCAGCTCAAGTCACTAAAAAAGCACAGAATGGCATCACTCCGCAATAAAAAAAACAAAAAAAAAGGAATTCTGCTTGCACCCAACAAAATTGCCATTTAACTGCAACAATATCACAGTGTTTGAAATGTGTCGGTTCGACAATAGGGCCTTCCGTACCTCTTTATTTCTCAGTGTCTACCCCTGTAAAATAGGCACGATCAATTTTGATAATGCAAGGGAGCAGCGGTATCCGGCAGAAAAATAACCATCTTGATTATTCCTTCTCATGGAGAATTTTTTTTTTCTATTCTGTACTTTCTTTGCCTCTTCCAAGGTAATAGTAACAATTTTCTCTTTTCAGTCTCACTCGAGGCCTCTTTCTCTCACTCACTGGTGAAATGTGGAGCTGTTGTTTTTTTTTGCTGCAATGCTGAAAGCCTTTTGACCTACAAAGTAGGGTTTTGTTGATAGATTGATGCTTTCACACAGTGACATTAGCTGAATCGCCGGTGTTCAGAGGCCCGCGGTGCCACTCGGGAACAAATGCCCTGGAATTTTCCCAAATAATCCCCCTGTGTGCTTGTCTGTGTGTGGTACAGCGTTGAGCTCCAGGGAAAATGCATCTATCTATATATTTGTCTGTTTGTCAGTGTGTCTGCCTACCTTTTTACTAATCGTTGTCTTTATCGGAGGAGATGGGGGGGTGGAGGTGCAGTAACCTTTGATGTGAAAGGAGATATAGATGAATATAAGGGTGGAGAAGGGCGGGGGCAGGAGACGTGGGATTTTGTGATGACAGCTATGGTATTAACACTTGGTGACACTGGTACAACATGGCATTATGCCTTGACAGCAAGGTGAGCGAGAGAAACAGAGAGGGAAAAATGATGAAAGAAGAGACACAGAAGATAAAAAGAAAATTTTTGGTATGTCACATGAGGATAAGGTGTCATCCATACAATATTTAAGCCTTGCATTAGTCATGATTGTTATGTCGAAATATACCCATTACTGTCATTGCCAAGGTGGTCCAGCAGAGAAGAGCATCTCCAGCAAACAAGACAGCTGATTTAAACTGTCAGACAAAACACAAAACACAGCCTCCCAATGAGGAAAAGCTGCATCTGGAGAAAGTTTGAGTCACTAATTATTCTCCTTTCATTACATAGTGTGACTTAAAACTGGAAAAAAAAGATTTATTTGCCACTTGGGGGCAGCAAAATTGGCTGTAAACACAAACATTGGCATAAAGTTGTTACAGCGAACAATGGGGGCCCCGGACCAATAAGCCTTGATGCTCCCAACACCCCCTGCTGTTGTTTGTGCTGAAGGTTACACCTGATGCATGTATGACCAGCCCATTCTCAGTCACAACTCGTTAAATACTCATAAATACTTACCCACCGCCAAAAGGCACCTTTCATGTGCGCATGATACGCCCCTGGATGGCATCAGTTGAGAATGTAGCTGGACAGAACTGGTCATGTTGTTATCATACGCCACCAGATGGCACTTACCCTGATATGTGGATGGGTGGTGTCACTTGAGAAAGCAGCCAGACAGAACCTGTGGCGTGAGCATCATACACCACAGAAAGCTGTCTGTTTGAATCGCTGCTGGTAAAGACATAATACAAAGAGCCTATAGAGCAGGCAGGAGGGAGGTTGATAGGTCCAGCAAAGGACTTTCATGAAGAAGTCCAGTGTTTACTTCCTGTGTGAATGAAAATGTTTTTTTTTTAACCTTACTGTGCCTCCTTCGTCTAATCCTAACGATCCATGCCAGCATGTGTGCTTGTAGACGTCCTGTTGTTGGTTGCCATGTGCATGTGCTGTGTAAACATAACCATGTGCTCATCCCACCATGTGCATTTGTTGAAATCACAGTAGCGGCATTCCGCAACAGAAAAAGCAGGTGCAGAGGGATACGTAAAACAATATATAGATGTGGAAGTCCGCTGCAAAGCGGCAACATGTGACCATTTGGGCTGAGAACGTATTGCATTAACAGTTACTGGTAGGTAGCTGCCTGTAATGGTATCCAACTGTCATACAGTGGCTAGAAGAGGCCCAATATAGGTTATTGGGGGGGGTAGTTTTATTGGTGCATATGTCATTATTACCACTGGCCTCTCAAACCACACAAAAAAACCACAGATGAGATTCAACAAGACACCGTGCACAACAGAAAGGTTAATCGTAATGCACCAGAAACAATAAATCAAATCAGAACAACACAGACACACTGAACTTGCACACGGTGTCATCAACATGTCATTAAAATGCATCCCAGCGTGAACACAGAGCTCTGTCTTGCCAGGGCAGCCTGAGTAATGTTGTCTTTACACACATAGTACAAGGTATTGTCAGACCTCGCTAGCAGTGGGTCACAGCTGAGGGGAGTTCAGAGGGTCCAAGACCAGAGCCGCCAAACCCCCTCTGCCCAAACACACACACACACACATATACACACAAACACACACTGCCGTGTCAAAGAACTCTTTGTGCGCTGTTGTTTTTTCAGGGGAAATACTCTCTTTATTCCTCTGTGGGGAATATAAAGCAGCGATCACCTAATCACACTCTGAGAAACCCAGTCAAGACCTCCACACAAACACACACATGCACAATCACACACACACTTTACAAAAATACATATGCTCAAACACATGCAAAAACACATATATTGTACGCACACGTTTGTATTGACACATGTAAACCACACATTTGCACACACATCTCAGGACAGGGCAAAGCAAACACACACTCACAATGGGTCATTTATGTCCCTCTCTGCACCCCACATTCATACTTGGCAGGCGGGTGACGGCTCTGTTGTTTCAGTGACCTGGAGGAGAAGTTATGTGCTTTTAATTTATACATCAGGAAACACCCACCCCCCCCCTCTCTCTCTTACACACACACACACACACACACATACATTCATACACACATTGGAAAGTTATAATTATGTTTTATATGCAGCAAAAGTCAACAAACAAGCATAATATTAAAAAGAAAAAAAAAGATTTCTGGAAAAATAAGTGCGAATGAGCCTTCTTTCTCATTTAGAGGAGAGAGAAACGGAGAGCGAGGAGTAAAGTAACCCAGAAACCTTCAGCTGCCCAAGGAGAGTGTAGTATTGATATGCTTGCAAGACCATAACTATGGACAAACAGACACACACGCAGTGGCAGCAGCATGTACATTCAGGATTAAACCTTACAAAACAGAAGAGGTGCTAATGAAAATCCTCTAAAATAAGATGTGTAAGATGTGTGTGTGTGTGTGTGTGTGTGTGTGTGTGTGTGTGTGTGTGTGTGTGTGTGTGTGTGGTACCCACTGAGCGCCATGCTCTCCCATGGGAACACGAGCACAGCTGAGAGTAAATGGCAATTACTGTGTTTAACTGTTTTATCTGCGCTCAGAGGCAACCATACATCGCCGATTCCACAGAACATCATTAAAGCACACTTAGACACACACACATACACATAGCCACACACACATACAATGTCACGTCTGGTGGGTTACCATGCCTGTCACATCGTCATTTGCTCAGCCACGATGGAGTGATACAAATACCGGCAGACACATTTCAATATTCTGCTGGAGCAAATTATGATATCTGATTAGCAAATGATGGAAAAGGGCGTCTCTCTCACACACACACAGGCACGCACAGCAGTCTCGCAGACACACACATTTGCACAGTTCATTGTAAATCCACAACTCATAGTTGATGGATAGACCCATCAGTTAAGTGCTATGATGTGGTCATTTACAATGATTTGTGATGCTTGTACAGTTAAACAGGACGTTGTATGGGACGAAACCCAATACCTATGCATTTGTATACAACATTTTTCAGTCAACATTTTATTAAACATAAAAAAGAGCAAAAAACTAACAGGGAGAGAAAATGCAATAACATTGAGAAAAAGACAGGAGAAGTGGAGGCAGTGGCATTTTTCGAACTTTAACCCCTCCAGTAAAATGCATTTATGGATTTTGCAGCAAGGTTTTAAAATTCCTATCAATAACCGTTATTCAGTATACTGACAATTCAGTCTCAATAATGCAATACGGGCTCCGTAATCAATTAAAACATATACATGTAACTGCACTTTCTGAGACTGTGTAAAACAAAATGGGATTCATATTAGATATAAATATGTTTTGCTGTTGCGTATGTCTTGGAAATTGCAATAATGCCTCAATTTCATGCTGTTTATAAGTCGTACAGTAAAGCAGCTTGAGTTATGAGAGAAGGACAGACAGGGAAACCGAATAAACAGAGAAGAGAAAGGTACCTTCTCTCCACCTTAATGTGAGCTGGCATTTGACAGGGATGTGTCAGACTTGTGTGAGTAATGAGAGAGAATGACTGTGTGTGTGTGTGTGTGTGTGTGTGTGTGTGTGTGTGTGTGTGTGTGTGTGTGTGTGTGTGTGTGTGTGTGTGTGTGTGTGTGTGTGTGTGTGAGAGTGAGAGAGAGAGAGAGAGAGAGAGCCTCACTTGAGCTGCTGTGGTGGTATGTGCTGTTGCTCCACAGACAGACAGACAGACAGTTGTTCATTGGCCAGTTGGCTGCCATGGTCGCTGGGCTGGCACACTGAGGTGGTCAGCATGAAATGGGTGGCACTGCTTGTGTGTGTGTGTGTGTGTGCGTGCATGCATGTGTGTGTGACTCACTCCCACCTGCAGGGATACAGAGCAGTGCCAGCCGCCAGGCCTGGAGAACATTACTCACCGTCAGGACCAACGTCTCCTTTTGATACACATGCACACAAATATTCAGCACAACACCGAATAATAAGTAGGTGTCCTGCATTCCAAGACAAAATGCGCCCACCTGCAAATAAACTACATGCTTCACCCACAGGGACGGAAAGCAAAAGCAATGAAAGGTTGAAATATTAAGCACACTTTGTGGTGGCAAATCTAAAAATAAATCATTTCCATTTCAATTCAGAGACATTGTTACAATAATCATGAACAAACACCATTGGCAAGAAGATTGGCAGCCTCTACTCTGCATGTTATTTTGTTAGTCATAAAAAATCTGCTTGGTTGCTCTATGGCACGAAATAAGAAGAGGGCACTGAGCTTGAGCAGTAAGGGACTGCATGAAAGTTATTAGGGAGTGGAGATAAAACAGAGATAAACATAATGTTTAACTTTTTAAACACCCCTTTCTTTGAATCCTTGACAAAAAAGAAAAAAATGCATGCTGTGCATTTTAAACATAAGTATTTTAATGGTATAATCATTTTCACGTAGTCACCATATTGAACACAGATGTGCAATTAGCAGTTGCCCAGAATGAATAAAAACAACAAAATGATGCATCGTTTTTACTGAATATTCTGACCATTCTTATTTTACAACTCTTCCTTAAAGGTATACTGTGTAGGAATTGTTGGTTACTGTTTGTAAACAGTTAAGCCAGCAAAACTGAATGGAAAAGGCAACCCCAGATTCACGCCACTTGACCTTTCATCTCGCTATATTCGTGTTTTCAGCATTGTGTCCATCATTTTCATAGCTTTCTCTTAGGTGCATGCTGCTTTACAGTCTAGTTGCTACTTATAAAGTTCTGATCTCACCTTCATGCTGTGCCTAGTAAGGTCCCAAACAGCACAATAAAAGTAAAATCAGAAAATACAGACAGAGATCAGGGTCAGATAAATACACTGCCACAAACTTCTACTGGTTCATATGTGTTGATTGAGAGCAAGTACTTTTGTACAAGTATATAGTTGTACAACATATAGTTGTATATAGTAAGTTGTTTTTAAGGAAAATCCTGCACAGAATTTCTTTAAGCACAGTTTTTTTTTTTACCTTTTCAAGACAAAACAGGAGGCAATAACTAAAATCTTTAACCAGTACAGATTTTTAAGTACTGTCACATTTCTAAAGGTATTGTAAATACAACATTAAAACTTGAACTCTCCTCCCTACGCTGCAAGCTTTAGCCTACTAGGAATGTTACATTTGTTGTAATGGAAAAGCTGTTGGCAAGCATCGGTCTTCATCACCGTCCTCTTCTTCAGTGCTCACTTTCGAAAATGATAGTCAACCCCCAATTCATTCCCGATTTAGAACAAGCTTTCTGAAAGTGGCGCTTTGCCTCGCTATATTTGTAATTTATTTGCAATGGGTCCACGATTTTCATAGTTGCCTCTTGAATGCATGCGGCTTAAGCTCTGGCACCTGGTCGCTACCTTCTTTATAAATCCGCTGCGCACTGTTGTTGGCGACACACTCATAATTGTCCTGAACACAGCAAAGTAAGAGGACAATAGCGACAACTCAAGCAGAGGGCAGAGTCTGTGCAGTTAAATACACCGCCACACACTTCTAGAGATGATTGAGGGGTTACTTTTGTAGGAGTCAAGATGTTTGGTTGTTTTTCAGAAAATCCTGCATAGTTTAACTTATCCCTTTTCTATTTTTTTTTTCATTAGGCTATATTTGAAAGTGCAAATAAATAAACTAAAATAATTTGATTTACTGCATTTAACCACCAAAACCTGAACATTAAAAAAAATATGTATAATATAATTAGAATGAGGTGAACACCAGAGCTGCAAAATGGCAGATTTTTCTCCTCTTCAGTACAAACTGAGACTTCAAGTGTCGTGTGACAGCAGAGCATCTCCATTACAACACTGATGAGAAATAAAACAGCTTTTACCACAAAGCAAATCAGGCTTTGGCGCTGAAGCCATGTGAGTGACACTGATCTCTCTGTGCATGTGTGTACGCCTGATCTTCATCCGTCCATCTATCCATCCATCCATTTACTCTAAGCTCTTAAGCAGCGCTGCTGTTAAAAAGTCCCCTAAAACTCTAAGCCAAGAGCGATAACATGAGCGGCAGGAGGATAACGTTGATGTAATGTCAGACACACACAACTGACACCCAGTGTTACTCTCGTGTTAACAAAACCCATCAGAGTCTGTCTGTCCGTCTGAAGGCGCACGCTAATCTGCTCTTAATCATGAGCTCTTATTTACAAAAAATACATTTTTTATTAATGCAGCGGAGGGGGAGGGGAGTGAGGCAGAGGAGGATGATGGTGATAGTGGTGATGGTGATGATGATTTTGTGATTAAATGATGCCATCGTTGTGTTGGTGGATTAGGACGGGCATGGAAATAGATTAGTTCTGCAGTGGTTTTTCATCATGATTGGCAGGCCTCCAAAAACTCACTCCCTCTCCCCTTTTTCTCTCTTTCTACCCCCGACTCTGAAGCAGAGCTGTGCTGGGGTCCATGGTTTGTAGGCTGCTAGCACCACCTGCTGGTAAAGAAAGACATGACTTCAATTGAATTTAAATTGAACAGGATTCTGCAGTGTCTGAGAGAAATGGCTCGACCAAAAAGATTACTGTTGCAAAGTAAAGAAAAATCTGAAAAAATGTGCGGAGCAGGAAAGTCAGGGAGAAAATCTTATGGAAAATTCCTCTTCTAGAGTTAGATTATTGCAGCAGCCATGTGTCCTAGAAATTAGATTACAACTAATTTGTTTCCTCATTGCTCCAATTGTCTATTCACTTGCAACATTTTTCATTTTCTATTCTTGTACATACAGAAGTTGTATGTTTGAGGGTGTACAAAGTGCAGAACTGAGACTCTAAAGATATATTTAGGCAAGAATAAAACTTTGAATGATCATGGTTTTGGTTAAATATTGAAAAACTAAACAGATCTTGTCTTTTTTAGTATTTACCCAAAATCTGTCCATAATCTCGATAAAGTGAAAAGTGTGCATAACTTTAAAAAAAAAGAAGAAAAAACATTTCTCATGACTAGACCCGTTAAAAGATAAGAAAAGGAATAGGGCCTCCCTATGTCTGCTTCACTCTTATCAATGCATGTGCGTGCTTTCTCTCTTTCAGTTTAGATCAATATATTTCTTAGGTCATGTGGCCATCTTCTTTTTTTGCATACAAAATTAATGACTCATAATATTTTAATTAGTGGCATTTTTTAAATTATGAAACAGGCTAAATCTTACTAAAGCTACAATAAACACAATGTTTATTTTTATTGATTTAATAAGTAATGGTGAATATTTTTATTTTTATTTTATTGCTGGCCTCTAGGGGGCCCCCATTGCGGCTGGGCCCCAGGAAGCTTTTTCACCTTTGTGGGCGGCTCTGCTCACCTTGCTACAAGCAGAAATCAAAGGGTAAACAAATGTAAAATCTTGTCAGTAAATTTTTTGCAGATTTGGTCAAGTAGTACATTGTGCTACTTCACTTATGTTTATTAAAAGCATCCTCAATTTTAGGAGACAGAGTTATTTTTGGAGGCTTGTGGTCACTCCACTTTTAGTTTTTTCTTTGTTTACTTGTCACCCATTTATTTACACATAAACTGCTGGTTTTGTGGATCAATTAATATTGTCTCACAACAAGAAGAATTTAATTGGGATTTGATTTGATTTGATTTTGATACCCAGTCTTATAAGAGGAGATTGCATGTTTATTATTATTGTTATTATTGCATTTTTGCCTTTAAGTAAAAGAGGACAGTTTAAAAATGGGGTGAAATATGATATGAAAAAAGATCCCAAGGGCAGATTTGAACCCCAGATGTTGCAGTCATATGGGATGCGCTGTGACCATATGCACATAATAAAACACAGAGTGAAAATAAATAAAATGTCATAGAACATAAATGAAATGACCCAAAAACAATTCTGAAAAAAGGTGGGATTTTTACTTTTATTTGAAGTAATTTAAAAGACCAAGACAAGACCAAGTCTGCAGCCTTGACCACCTCAGGCAGGTCATTGTTAAGTCCTGTAGCTTTGAATATAAATTCTACATCACCTTTGGTATGAATCTGTACCTTGGAACAACAAGGAAGTTTCAAGTTCAAAAGTGCAATGCACTGTGAAACGCTTATGTACCTGAACCGGTTAAGACTACAAACAATACAATAAATAATAGTACAAACAAATCAGAAAAAAAATCAGTGAAACATTTAAGGATTTCAAGGTGCAGGAGAGGACATAGAGCAATAAGAGCTCAGATAGAATGACCCATAGACTTGAGTTTCTAAGTTGCAACTTCTGCTGTTCAAAAGCAACACGATTCAAAGCATGGGAGTGTATTTCACACAACTAACAGCAGACCTGCATCTCCCGAGATCCAAATTGTGGTCACATTTGTCTCTATGTCTTTTCTATGACGGTGTCCTCCTTATGTAATATATAAACATCAGTTTGCATCCCTAGAAAAAAAGCACTTCCTCATTGACTTTACCACCATCAAAGGGGTGGACATTATGTTGATGTGCTGTGTACAGATGTGAGGTGCAAAAAGGATGTTAGTTTGGCTTCTTCCTCTGAGTGTTCAGTGAATGTGTGAAGTTCTGGAAACAGAGACTGACCATTCGTCTGCCCTTCAGCATCAGCAGCCATCGCTCCGCTCTCTGCTTCCTCATTAGGGATTCTGAGAGAAACAGAAAAGAGACAAGAGAACACACACACACACACACATACACATATGTAAAAACAAAAAAAAGCACTACACTCACAAGACACACACACTCAGTTTTATTCTAATTGTGTGACCCAAAGCCACTGATATCATCTGTTATGGTGTGAGACCATAATCTCACCCAGAGCGGCCTCTGCAGTCACACTGCCTCCAAAGAAGAAGAACCGGAGGAGCGAGGAAAGGGGGAAGGGTAAAGAAAAGACAAATAGAAGACAAACTGGCCTGAAAAGGAAGGAGAAGAAGAGGGAGAACACAACAACAAAAACACAAAGTGGCGCTGAGTTCATTAATTAGAATTTCAAATTGGACAAACTCAAGATGACAGCGTTGTGCTTGTCAAATCAGATCATGCCCCGGCGGGGTGAGAGCGAGGGAAGAGAGGGAAGGAGGCACACAGCTCAGAGCCAAATACCACTCTTAGTATCTGAATGGGTGCCATCTCTCTCTCTCTTTCTCTCTCTCTCTCTTTCTCTCCATTTCCTCTGATTACGCCGACCGCCTCCCCTCTGTCCCCGCGTGAATGTCATGGCCGCCTTAACAAGAAGTGACAATTAAAACATCATCGGCGTCCTCCGGCTGAATGGAAGCGGCCTGCCGGGGTCCCTGCTTTCTGTGAGGGAGAAGGAGAGAGAGAATTAAAAAAAAGATGGAGCAGCTGGAGGGAAAAATACTATGAGCCGAGAGAAATGGAGAGAGAGATACTCTGGCAATATATACTCGACTAGCGTGCCAATAAAGCTCGATAAATTGAACTGAGACAAATATGTGTATGTATAAGGGATGGAACAAAGAAAACACCCATGAAACATGCGGTGCACATCACAAAATCATTAAATCACCATGTAATGGCAAATTTTGTGATAAAGTGCCCAGAAATAAAATAAAAGTGTCCATTTAGTTATACAGGACCATCTGGGAAAAATGAAAAAAGACAAGCATTTTTGTTATTTTATCTCTCCTAACACATTGTTTTCTTTTGCTGAAAACAGTCAGTAGTTCTTCATAGTTTTACTTACAGGGGGTTACCAGTTGTATGCAAACCAATATGTTTGGGGGCATGGGTGTATCGTGAGACACTGGGTCCAAGGGCACAGACATACATAAGGTCCCACAACCTCTCCTATGCAGGAGCAAGACACACAGACTCTGTGGTTTATGGGGGTTTTGCGGTTGTCTCTGTAGTAATATTGTGAATTGTCATTTTGCATCTCTGTAGTTTTGAGGCATTGTTTTTGTCACTCTGTAGTCATTAAGTGTCTCCTCAAGGTCATTTTGTCACATTCTTGGGGGTTTTGTGCTTCTTTGTAGTAATTTTGTGTTTCTTAGGTTATTTGTGTCCTTTTTCTATTGTTTTGTGTCTTTGAGTTAATGTTTTTTCTTGGTTGTTATCTGTCTTTTTGTATTTGTTTGGTGTCTCTTTGTTGTCATTTTCCAGCTATTGCTATTGCAGCTATTTTGTGCAGCTTTTTGTTTCTTTTTGATTTTTTTCTCTGGTTATTATGTGTTAATTTGCCAGGGACTCCTGACATTTTGGCCCCCAGATCTTTGTCACGCAGGTCTGTTCAGTAATCCATGTTTCATCAATCCATGTTTGGGGATGAACAATAGAGAAACATTCAATCCAGTATCCCTATTTGGTCTACTGTGGCAAATGTATCATAGACTGAAGAGTTGAACCTCTGACGGTGTTAAATCAGCTCAATGCCAGTGTCTACATCACTCCACACGATCAGAGTTGCTTTTACTTTAAACACTTTCACATAGCTACAAATAATTGCCTCATAGGCTCGTCAGCTTTTTCAGAGGACTCAAGCAACTTGTCCAATCAACACCTGTCAACTTAAAGTACATATCACTGAATTAACAACTCAGATTTGCTGTTTAGTGTTCCTGGAACAGTTTCAGTAGAGATAACGCCAACATGCCCTTAAACAACATGTCCTCACCTGTCGAGATGTCATTTAGATTAGATTAGATCATTTTAATGATCCCTGTGGGTGAATAATGGAGTGAAGAGCTTAATTCAAAGCTAATGACAATTAAACAAACTGTTGTGAGTGTTTCATTGCAGGGAAAAGCAAACTGGAAACGAAAAGAAAGCGATGTAGATGAGAGTATGAGACGTTGAGATACCTGATGTTTAGATACCATGGCCTGAATTAAGCAGGCTAGATGGTGTTACGCATTTTGAAGTATGCGCTTCATGTATGTGTGTGTGTGTGTGTGTGTGTGTGTGTGTGTGTGTGTGTATGTGTGTGCAGTCACTGGGCTCTACACCAGCTGTGCCACTGCACACAAGGAAAGAGCTGGCGCCAAAATGAGCTGTCTTCATAAAGAGCCAAAAATCATCCAGCACGCAACTGGGCACCCCTCATACACACACACACACACACACACACACACACACACATACATGTGCATCCAATGCATGCACAGATAGAGGCAGACATACAGACAAGACCTCAATTAATGAGGCATGAATTCAGTGGTGGACACAGCTTACCTTCTGAGTGTTCATTTTTAAACCAGTACAGTGAATCCTTATGTTGTGTGCGTGTATGTGTGTGTGCGTGTGCGTGCGTGTGCGTGTGTGTGTGTGTATGTGTATGCATGCACATTTGTGCAGAGCCAAACAGCCAAGGGCTCTCTGGTTTGATGGCTTTCTGTTATGACTCCATTATGCTGATGGCTTTGGTTCTGTTCCAAGTTCTCTGATTGTGTGTGTGTGTGTGTGTGGGGGGGCAAACACTTCCACTCTTCAACATCATTAAGGTTTGTAGAAGTGTCTTTGCCGAGCCTGGCTCGCCCCTAAAGTTCCAGAACCTTTGGAAAGTACAGCGCTGTGAGCTTTTATTACAGCTGGACCTATTGTTCAGGCGCTAAACTTAGACCCTGCTTCCTTTGGTCCAAATGCAAGTTTAGTTACTGAAAAGGTTCTTGGGAAAGTACCAGAGGTGGAAATGCCCAACACATACATAATGTACAACCCTATATTTGATTCATATGATATTAAACAAACTTGCACCCTACAAAGTGGCAAGTACTGGTCAGGTTAGGTTTAAGGAAAGAATCATGTTTTAGGAAAGTAAAGTTATGTAAGTTAGGTTTAAGAAAGTACGATTATGTAGGTTAGGTTCATGAAGAGAAACATAGTTGGGCGTCATCACATTGTTACGTTAAGTACATAACGGGACGCAACAACGTACCATAAAGTAAATCAGTGTTAACTTGGTTTCAAACAGGACATAATTTCTGGTCTCCTGGGAGAAAGCTCTGTGTTTGTTTGAGCTATCTTCCACCCCAACCTGCTTTGTTACATCAAATTTCGCTCTATATACTACTTCCTTCTTTCCTTCTGTACGCACATTAGTCACAGGATCACAGCCATCCCAATCATATGGCTTATAGTTAGTTAGATTTAAAACTGTTCACATAATACATTTCTTTCATATGAAAAACATGTAATAAATAAAGACAACAAAACTTTTTTTTAACAGTAAAACTGAAATAAAAGGCTGCCCCAAACACAAAGTCCAACTTCCTGTAACCCCTTTAAAACCTTAGAAAATTAGCTTGATTTCTTTCAAAAACATGAGAAGAAGGCAAAGAGTAACAAAAGAAGAAATGTGTTGTGGTTTGGGTTTTTTCAGGGTTTGAGTTTTTGTTCTTTGCTGTTTCCTTTACCTTCCCCTCCCTGTTCTGTTCTCTACCTGCAGTGTATGGCAAGTGTTGGCAACGAGGCACAAGAAGTTGTGTATTAGTTTGACGAATCTGCCAACCCAACCTTTGTTCCTTCCTTCTTTACTGCTTTACTGCTTTACTCCTTCTTTACTACTACTTATTTAATGCATTTATCACGTGATTGCAGCTTTCCTAATTATGTGAGTTTTATACGAATTCCTGGCCCATAATTATAAGTTTTATATATGGATTCTGGTGCATTACTTTTCGTCGATATACGTACAAACAGTGCGTGACCACAACCTGAAATGCCCAGTGTTAGAAATAATTATTTATTGACAATCTTGAACATAGCATTTTAACTCCAGAGCAAAGTGCATCATGCATAAATCGCCATAAAACATTACAGTATTCATATTGACGATCCATTTTCAATGAGTGCAAATGTGCGATGGTGAGCAGAACTTTTCTCTCACTATATTAACAGCAAGAGACACTTCTCTAATCCAAGAACCCATTCACACAGACCTGAATACTATTTGTCCCTCACTACTGACTTAATAACAAGTTCTACGAGGTAGTAAAGAAACTTCTGTGTGTTACTTCTGGTCTTACAATGCGTTTGTCTGATGGTCTTGCTAAAAGGTAATGTGTGCAATGCCCTGTCTGTAGACTCTAAATGTTAAAAAATAGTTTATATTAATAGGATAAATGCCCAAAATTTCAAGACATTATCTGAAACAATAAAAAGTACAAACTAAAACTGTAAAGAAAAAATTCACACTTAAAACCTGAAAATGGTCTCAGTAATACTTTCAACACTTTAAACTGCTGTTGAATAAAACTTTGAGATGGTACAATTATTTTATTGTTTTCATGCCATGCCCAAATGAAGATTAGTTAATTAGTTAGGGTCGTCTTGTAGATGCTTCGTAACTCTTACACAAGTGATATGAAATTCTCTGTAACTCTAACATCTCACATATATTTTCTCTTTTCATGTTTGATCGCAGCCACAGCTGTATGCTGGATCTTGGTTGGAAAGCAGCAGAATAAGCCGTGGTGGCTGGGTTACTGTAAGCTATTGTGCAGTATTGCATGAGACATTAGCCTACTTTTGTTAATTATTTTGGACAGTTGTGTGTTTGTCATTAATTTAAGCTTAAAAGGAGGTAAAGTGGTACGACACACTCGCCACACAGCCAGCATATTGCAGTGAGACTACAAATATTGCACATTGTTTTCTTATTAATGCACATGTGCAGTGCGTCCCTCTTGTGCACGCATTTGTCTTTGTGCACGTGCAGGCTTCTTCGTTGCTGCTACACCAGGAAGGTCCAGTCGCTGGGCGTGCGTCCATACTGTAAGATAAGAAAGGTCATGAAAAGGTTACAAGAGAGTCCTCCGAGGGCCCGCGCAGAAGAACAAAAATCTCATGTCACTAAGCACTAAACTTCTCTTGCCTGCTGCCGCTTAATTGCGAGCAAAACACAAATCAAAAAATGAAATCAAATATCCGTAAGCAAATCTGCAAACTCAGCCACTGACAGAGCACAACACAACAGAGCAAAGGAACTATAATAAAAATCAAAACAAAATGTTCCCCAATCCGTGACAGCCGCGGAGACAAATCCAATTATTTGTGTCTCATGTTGCAAATTTGTTCTAATGGTCGAAGTGAGAAAGTAAATAAACGCCTGCGAAGGGGAAACAAAAGAATGTGATTTCTAATTAACTTGAAAGAGGAACAGCAGGGCGACTTAGTAAACCCATCTTTCATCTGCTGCCTCAGACCACTCGTTTGTTTGTTGCACAATGTTGTCTTCAAGAGGGGCGGGAGGGAGGAGTGTGTGTGGGGGGATAACACTGCACTGCTTCCCTCCAAATGAAATGTCAACAGATTTAACAGCGCTGCGGAAGGAGCGCGGCGTTTTCCAGCGTTTTGTCGATTTTATTGTTCATTAAGCTTCGCTGCCCCCCCCACACACACACGCCAAATCTTCTTCCTCCTCCTCCTCCTCCTCCTCCTCTTCCACTTGTTCCAGGCTTCATTTGCAGCATCTTGGCTTTGAAGATCACAAAAGGCTGAGGCAATAATTGGGTTTGTGCAATTACAGCGAGCTTAATGAGAGAATTCAGGAGTTTGTCTTGCCCCTATCTCCAACTCTCCACACTCCCCCATTAGGCCGTCGCTCTCCCTCTTCTGCCCTCTCTTTCTCTCTCTCTCTCTGAAGCACTGTCGACGAAGGAAGATGTTATCGCATATAAAGTGTATGTGGTTAACACATTCATAACACACATCATGGAGGAACACGAGGCCTGGATGATGCAGGGAGCAGATATGCTAATCGCCTGGCCAGAAAGACAAAACAACAAAACCACAGATAGGGCACCGAAAAGTAAACAAAGACAAAGCAAAAGACAAGAGGACAGAAGTCCCTAGTTGAAGAGATAATCAACTAATCAAAGTGTTTAGAGGACGTTAAGGAAATCAGGAAGATTAAAAAAAACCAAGGCCACCTTTGCTCATATCATTTAGAGGAGTGAGCCTGCGGAGCATCCAGTGCAACTCCAGTCAAAGTTTATGATTCATCATCGGCAAGGACACACTGAGGTTTAATTCAGCCCCAGAAATACTTGTGGAGACCTATTATTTCAAATCTCTCTGCGGATTCAAATCATTTAGTTCAGCTTAGCTCAAAAAACATTGATAAATGCAATTCATTTCTTTAACCTTTAAGAACCTGAGCAAATTGGTTGGATTTCTTTAAAAAAAACATGGGGAGATAGCAAAAATTACTTGAAAATATCCCTAAAAAAGGAGGGGGAAAAAAGGAGACACAAAACATTACATTAAGAAAGTAAAAAACTTTTTTTTTCCTGTAACATAATTTGAAATAAATAATTATTAGATTTCTTGTTGCTTGGACATTCCTTTATATCTAATATTCTTCTCGCCGCTAATTTTTTCTTCCACAGGTTTCATAGGTTTAAATGCTCGTGAAAGGCGGCTGAACACAGCAGAACAAAACTGATGTCGATCCAGGTTCTAAATATTTTACTTTTTACTTCTCTACATTTAACTAAAAGCTTCGGTCACTTGTTACTTTACAAATTAAGATTTTTTTCATAACAGTGCATAAAATATACTGTTTTGTTATGAATTAAACTACCCAATCATTTGTATGAGTACAGCTGAAATGTTTAGTCGATTATACAATCAGCTGATCAAGATAGTTTTTTTTTAGGTATTATTATTATTTTTCTGAACTGGGTGCTTTGGCAGCTATTTTAATATTATTGAGTTTTTGGGGTGTTTTTATTTTTCCCCAAATTTGCTTCTTTGGCATTTTTTTTTTTTTTTTTTTTTAAAAACCCAAAGCATTCAAGTAATGTTTTTCCTTGTTTTGAATTTTGGGTTGTTGTTTTTTTTTTTTTGTTTGTTTTTTTATTTTTCTGAGCTGTGTACTTTTACTTTTCATACTTTAAGTATATTTTCCTGATTAGACTTTCTTACTTTTACTTAAGTAACATTTTTAATGTAGGAATTTTAACAGAGTATTTTCACAGTGTGGTATTAGTGCTTTTACTTAAGTAAAGGAACTGAACACTTCCTCCGCCACTGACCACAAAGAGCATGATTTGGTGTACGCTGTTCTGAGGCCTTTACCAGTACAATTGAGAAAATGAGGCTCATATTCGAGTTCATACCCCGCCTAATAATAGGCTCATTACACAGCACAATAACAGAAAGTCAGCTATACATAACACGCTCATTAACACAAATTAAGCCCTCAGCAAGGAACATTATGAATCTGTTTAAACCTGCGCAGACTGCAGAGGTGCTGTGTTTGTAGGCCATGTTTAATATTACCAAGTCATTACTCATTACCTAATAAGATATTTCACTTATTATGTACTTGCAGGCAAGTTAATGCATGCAGTGGGTGTACAATGAATGAAGACCAATGGTGCAAAAACAACTTAATACTTTTATCTCATTGAGTTACATAATAAGCACTTAGATAACTGCACAGTAATGCAATTATGGAGAGATTATTTGTTTTTGTTAGGTCTTGCCTTTCATCGACCATATTTTCAATTTAGTGAGTCAACATTTTTATTTTTTTCAATAAGGCAATGAAGAAGGTTTGTAAATATGTGAGCACTGACAAGGCAGACATGTGACAAAGAATAGGCATTGTCATTTACTGCCAAAATTACTGCTACTAACCTTTCCTTTGTTTTGTAGGATGCTGTTCTTCTTTCCTTTTCTCCTCTAATCATACTACTGAACACTTCATTTAAAGTAACCCATTACTACACAAGAATAGAGTCCTGAGGGTGACAGGAGTGCAAAGAACACAGATGTTCAACCAGCTGTTACTGAGCGAGGGGAAACATCTGGTGGGATGTGTGTCTGTATACGCGTATGCATTGAAGCATCGGTGTGTCTGTGCATCCACCAACCTGTATATCTGTGAGTTCCTTTGCTATCCGTGAGGTCAGCTGTGAGTTTTTATCCTGACAGGGGAGGTACAAGTTCTGAAACACACAAATACAAACTTTTTTAATGATTTAATTGGCTCAGTGAACCAACTTGTTGCAATATAAATCATGAGAACAGTGCACATAAAGTAAAATATCGTGATATTAAAACAAGTAGCCAGGGGGTTCTGACAACTTTCTAAAGATGTAACTGTCCATGTGGTCACAAGAGACTCACAGCCTTAGTCTAAAAAGCACTACGCTTCTAAAAGTTTTAAAGCTATTCACATATTAACTACTTAGTATTAAAGTGCCCTTTTATCATATAAAACTGTAATCAAATAAAGAGAGTGTAACTTTTTTTTTTTTTTACAATATAACTAAAATAAAAGGGGGTAGACAAAAAGTTATCATGAAGTGGAGGATGAGAGGGCGAATAAATTGAAACTTGAAGCTAAAGACTGAGGCTACACCCAGCAGCCAGTTAGCTTTAGCTTAGCATAAAGACTTTAAAAAAGGCTTTCTATCGTAAGGTGATAAAGTCTGCCTACCAGCAACTATAAAGCATAAATATTTGTATTTCATTTGTGCATTTGTTCTATCTGACAAAAACCAAAGTTTAAAAAAGTAAATTGTTGTGACTGTATTGTAACTGTGAGGTTCTACATATTGCATACTGAATTTGTCCCTATAAAGTAAGAAATATGGACAGATTAAGAGACCTGGATAAGACACCAAATGTAGGGCTCTGTTCATTCCTATAATAGTTACTTATTGGCACATGACCTCAAAATACTTTAAGTGCCGCATATAACGTTACCCCAAATTGCCTCCATACTTTGCATCCTATAGAGCATGTGCACTTGAGACTTCGGCCGGCTACTTCCAGTGTAGCACTCCATTAACTTGAATGGAGGTTGATTATTTAATCGTGCGGTTCTTCTAGACTTTCCAAATGCTATCACACTGAATGGATAAACTAATGATAGTGAAATGAGTCATTTTGGGTGGGTTTGATGCTCAGTATATACATACATCTTTTTTGCTATGTAAATTAATTGTCTTTAAAAGTCTTTCTGAGCTGCAGAGCATCACATGACAGTGTAATTCTACTGTTTGGCCACAACAAAAATTAGCTTTAAATTATAAGGCATTATAATATGCATATGATATAAACTACATGGTGTACACTTTGTAGTTGATTTTAATTGTTATCAATAGTTGTGTTGATTTTAGGATTACATGAAATTTAATTTAAAAAATAATTAATTAATTAAAAAACATTAATTAAAAAAATTCCAATTCCACTGTATGGTCTCTTACTCTAATCTATTTTATAATGATGACACAGCAAGTGACAGAAACTCCAAGGAGAGCACATAGTGATTCACGTAGAAGGTTATGAATATGCAACGGTAAATTCAGACAGGCTGCTGTCTCTTACCTCTCCCTGGTAAACAATGTGTCCTATGGGACAGACCATGGCAGCAGTACCAGAGCCAAACAGCTCTTTGACCCGCTGCTGCTTCAGAGCAGAGCACAGCTGGCTCATGGTCAGGTAGCGCTCCGTCACCTTAATCTCACCCTGGGCAAAGAAAAGAACACAGGCATCAGAGAAAATGTGATGACCAAATAGAAATATATATCCATGCATTTTGACCTTTATGGTTTTGTCTTTCTCACCCATTCTCTGGTTAGTTCCAGGATGCTCTGTCGGGTCACACCTGGAAGTATGATGCTGTCCAGAGGAGGAGTTGCAAGTTCTTCCTCTGAAAAACAATCAATTAATAAATACAATAAAACAAAACCTTAAATATTTTAAAGCAAGCTGGAAAAAAATGTGATTACTAGAGATGCTGTATGCAATTATAATGTAGTGACACTGTTCTGCCAGCAGAGGTCAAATTAGCTCCACATTTTGTATTTAAATCACTCGCCATGAGTGTGATCATTGTTTGCCTCTGTGGTACATATAGAAATTGAACCAACAAATCATTTGACCCCTTCACCTACAGCACAGCAAAACAGCCTGTGATCAGCCAGATAAGACTCTGGTAGTGCAACTAACCTCCATCCTCATTGATCCAGTGCAGGAAGATGTTCATGGTGCCTGCCTCAGTTAGCTGGTGGTCCTCTCCGTACAGCCACAGCGTCTGCTGACACCCATGATTCACTGCTTCACACTGGACGGACAAAGTACATCCATAGTTCCTGCAGAAATACAACGCAACAAACAACTGCAATTACAGTTACTTTAGCACCTACAGCACTGCAAACTGTACTTTTATCCATGTCCACCTAAAAAAATCAACGATTGTGTGGGTATGAAAACTGCTTGACAGTATTTTGTATATTTTGGGTGAAAGACTGAGCAAACAGAATAATATTTTAGTTTGTTTCATTGGGGCAGGACAGTTGAAAGCTTGATTGTTCTGCACCTCCAGTGGCCAACATTATTGTCTTTAAGAGGCTGTGGCAGGTCATATTTCAAACTATTGCAAATGTAGTGGTATATTTTAAAACTATACCACCTAGCATCCACTAGTACCCTCCATGTCGCCATAGCTTGTTAGATAAGGACCAAATCATGCTCCAAATATAGGCTAAGTTTTGGGGAGGGATCAACTGACATCGCCATTTTCAAATTGGTCCCTTGAAATCTGACCTCAAAATATCTGAATAAGAATAGGTTCTATGGGTATCCACATGTCTCCTCTAAACTTAAGAAGGCTAGTTTCCATGTTTTTAATTTACCTCTTCAAATTAAAGCTTTATTTGTATGTACAATTAATCATCTAAAATGTCAACTGCAGATATATAAAACATGTTGTGGAACTCAAAATTTTAACCGTACCAGCATTAGTCTATGCACATCAGATAATTAGTAATATTAGCTGCAAATAAGAAACCAAAGTATATCATATATATTATACTGACGTAGTTTTTAACTAGCCTATATACTTCAACAGCATAATAAAATCGCTGAAATTCTGTTATGGCTTTGTTTTTTTTATGTGCCACCACAGGATTTTCAATGGCCCCATTTGGCCACCTCTATGACGAATTTCTTAGGGCACCTTTATGCACCTCATCCAACCATAGCTGAGTGAATTGATCAATTATCAGTTAATAAAAGCATAAAGCATAAAAGCTACCCACCCTCCCATCTTGCAGTCTCCAGTTCCTCCTTTCCAGGCCCGTGTGTACTTTGGGTCGGCCCACATGGACAGGGCCTCTGCGTCATTGTCAAAGTAGGTGGTCACTTGACACATGATCACATACAGCAAGGCACTGGAAGGCTTCTTCAGACCCAGACAGGTCTACCGTGAAGACATAAACACAAAGCAATGTATTGAAACGAACAAACCGTCTGCCCACACATTACTGCTGCACTTCATTATCCTCCTTACCTCAGTGGCAATAAATGTTGGTCTGATGTACAAGCTGGCTGAGTCTGAGTGAGGAACCCAGTCCTGATCAGTCTCTACCAGTCGCCTGATACACTCCAGAAGCTCTGACTGATCAAAGGCCTGAAGAAGAGATGGAGAAGAGAAAATTGAGACAAGAAGACAAGAAAAGAGCAGAGTGTAGCTATGGCACTGGTGAATTATCAGAAGTGGAAGGTCCAGTTGAATTTGTTGCTGAAGTTACAGTTTCAGGGCAAAAACAGTCATTTGCTAATCACTGTCATGTATCCTTTCACCAGTCCTTCCATTCATCCATCCATTCATTCCTCACATCCGTCTTACAGGTAGACAAGCTCTCTTTGCAGAGTTGGACATGCGTGTCATGTTGAGCATCGGTCTGAAGAGACGCAGTTTGTTGTCATCCCCACGGTATGCTTTAAGCCCTTCAAACAGCTGATGAGAAGAGAAGAGGGGTTAGGATTTGGGCTGTGGTCAAAATTTTAGAATTACTGAGGTAATGAGTTCAAGTCCACCAACTCCCGATACACCAGATTCACACTTTTTTTGTAATCATACCGTTCTTCAATATTACATTTTTGATGATCAAGGTCAATTACTTTTTCTTTTTTTAATATTCAAATGGAGAAGCACTTTCAACAAAAGTTCTTCCCAAAATCAACAAATGTTTATAAACTCAAGGACTCCAGGAAACCATCACTGACAAGGAATTTAGAGGCCCTTAAAATAAAGCTTCACATGTTTATGTCTCAAATTTAAGATCTATGTGCTGTTTCACAACCCCCTAAATGCTAGCAGGAAAACATCTCTGGTGGAGAAATACTAACTGACTTATTTATCTGCTGTGATGTCACAAGTTTCATATACGAAGTCAAATTAAAACACTGGAAATAGCCTTTAAAATGACCACTAGGTGTTACTTGGTTGTTATGGCATGTAACGTTTATAAAAAAAACAGGAGCTTGTGACCTCCCTGTCACTAATGGTGGCTACAGCTGTGGTTGAGATCCTGGTTGGTTTTGGTTTTTGTGTCTTAAATGGTTCAGTGTAGGATGTGGCAGAAATGGAATATCATATCAATAACTGTGTGTTTATTAGTATATAATCATCTAAAACAAACGATTGCGGTGTTTTTGTTACTATAGAACGAGCTGTTGATATCTCTATACAGAGCCGGTCTTCTTTCATGGAGTTCACCATGTTGTTTATGCAGTAGTCAATGGACAAACCAAACACAGGCTCTAGATAGAGACATTTTCGTTTTTGCATCAGCCACTGTAGTTCTACATGCTTGATATGTGGGAGAAGTTTAAGTTGGTTGCAATCTGCAACTTCACCACTAAAGGCCACTAAATCACACACAGTAAACCTTAAAACATCCATTATGCACTTGGTGCAATGTGATATTATGTTTCAATACTTAAAATGCATTCTGCTTGTTGTTCAGCTTCACATTTACTCAATCTTTTCCCAACTTGTGAGATCTTTTGTGTTTTGAACATGACTCATCCAGGCTTGTATGAATCAGCTGCTTGAACCGCAGTCAGACCAGTCAAGTCAGTCTCCTGATGCAACATATCAGATTAATAACCGCTACAGAAAAGGGAGTGTAAATGCTTCATTGTTACCTGTATGGCGTAGTGTAGTGACGAACAGGCTGGGTGGAGCGACAGGTTACCAAAGGGCTTGATGACCGGAGCCTGCCAGCCCTCACTCGCACTCCACTCTATGGTCAGCATGTGGTCAGTGAAGGCGGACCCGAAGGAGACCACGTTCGGTTTGGTCTTTGGAGTCGAAGACAGCTCAACAACCAGGTCAGCTGCCTGGTTACAGAACAGAACAGCAGAGAAAGTAGTGACTTTACGGGCAAAGGTATATATGTATGACAGAAACACTGTTTTTATCTTGGCAGTACCGCCACACAAAAATGCACCCTTTAAACTAATGTAGTCAGCCTACTATAAAACACATAAAGGAACACTTATTGTTATTCATCAGATTTTTTATTCTTTCTTCTTCCCACTTCTTTTTGACGCTCTATTTGACTGCAAACATAGAATCAAAACATCACGGGGACTGGTGTGCTGTGACTACCATAGAGGTTTAACTCAAATCACAGCAGAGTATTTTTACTGTTCTCCCCCTTATGGGTGTGAATTTTTACAG
Source organism: Plectropomus leopardus (assembly GCF_026936395.1). Lineage (NCBI taxonomy): Eukaryota > Metazoa > Chordata > Actinopteri > Perciformes > Serranidae > Plectropomus > Plectropomus leopardus. The sequence continues at coordinate 16,087,838 of NC_142197.1, read as the reverse complement.
AACATCCCGGGTGATATCTGTCGCTCACTACAATTTTCAGCCTAAAACAATTTCTGAAATATACACTCTTCAAGCATAATTATTTTTTCTTTGCCACAGGACATACAGTTTTTTATTATATCATTTGAAAGTGCAGAGAGTGCTGACCAACATCTCCATTGAGTACATTTAGGTGGACATGAATAATCCATTTACCATCAGGTTTTTTTGTTTATCCTGTTAATGTGGTCCAGCATGCAAACTCCATATTCTGAGAAACCCTGAATATGCTAGCTGGAGTTCTCTAAGAGACATCAGTATGTATATGGAGAATATAAATAACCCGATTTCTCTGTGCTCATGTAAACACTACAGGCTGAATATGACCATAACAGGAATAAGCCTTGTAATTATTCATGTCCATGTTATCGTACTCATTGTTATCCGAGCTTATCCTTTAGTGGAGTTGTATGGTTTAAAATATAAAAAATCATTTCCATCATCAAATCATGAAAAAATCATTTAATTGCTGGATGACCAAAGAACTTTTGACTTGTTGCTTGTTATTAAAATTCTCTTCCAGTCTGCGTTTGTCCAGCAGGGGTTGCTGTAACATTTACAGTGTATAACATGTTGAGTCAAAGATTGCCTCAAGCAACAGGAGTCACCTCTCATGGACCAAACTGCTGCAAAATTGGACACCAGACCTGTGACCTTGTAACATCAGTAAGACAAAAAGACAGGCACTGTAATCAAAAACAGGCTGCTACTTTATCTGTGAATCTATTTTTCTCAGCTACTTCACTTATAGGTCAAAGGTCACAGTTAGATATAGAATAGCATGACAGTAGTTAAATCTGAATCCAGTCACTAAATCCATTATGTCACCATACTATAGTCATGGTGCTGTGTTAACAGATGGTTGAGAAATATATGTGTGATAGTTAACAAGAACAAGTGCTGTCCCTTCCTGCTGTTCTACAACACTGAGTTATTTGATCCTTCTTTGAAAGAGACACCTCTTCCTGGTTCGCCATTCAGCTAGTGATCTGTTCCAAGTGGCTGGGATTAGACTGGGTCTTTATTCCGTCCCTCCTGGTGCATCATAATCCCAGATTACAGTACTGGGAAGTACTTTCACACAGTGTTGCACAAAAGTGCAACACTGTGTGAAAGTCGTTGAAGTAATGCATTTTTTTTCTTCTATGCTTAAGTTTTCTTATTGTCTGATTATCCTTTTCAGTGTAACATGAAATGCACATACACATCAATAAACTTGCTTCATTGTTTAATCTTCCTTTTAGAAGTTGGTCTTCTCTGCTAATGTTTATTCAAATTCTCCACACCAAAGTCAACGCTCCTTATAAGTGTGCATCTGTCTGTCTGTCTGTGTGCGTCTGCACATGTCCACTAATCTCCATCTGAGCCTGCTGTCTACTGCACACACATTCAGGGTCAGAAAACAAGCAAAGCTCCAGCTACTTAGCGTGAGCTGGGAAAGTGGATCTGCTGAGCAGGCTGCGCCAGGAGGAAGAGGTGTACAGGAACAGACACTGGTCGTGTCCTTCCCTTTAAAAAATGGCGACAACTTGGACAGTATTCTACTTAAAGAGACGTCTAGAGCTAAATTAAACATCTGGCATTGGATATGTTTTTCATGTGTTTTTTACTGTCATATTAAAAACACTGTTGAATGACTGGAGCTGTCAAAGCCTTTCAGTGCCGCTCATGGCAACATGAGGACAAGAAGCAGCACTGGAATATCTTCTGTGTGGAGCCACAGGGAGGATTTTTAGGTGTCAGGAAGCCAAGGAATCATCAAGATGCTGCAGCTGGAGCAGCAACTGAGGGTAGGTGCTCTTAGATTATAATGATAATTATAATTTAATGATTTTATTATAATGATAATTATAATTTAATGGTTGAGAAATATATGTGTGATAGTTATAATGACATTATAATTATAATTATAATGTCAATAATGCTACAGCATTATTGACATCTATTGACATTTACAGGATACCATGCATACTACAAATCAAACAGCCACAAGATATTTGTGTAATAACTTGTTTCAGTACCTTAAAGCTTGGGATGTTGTTGTCTGCCATTGTGATGGTGGAAATGTGGCAGCTTTCCTTAAAAAAGGAGGACAATACAAACAGATTTCTTAAAAAGTAAACTAAAGTATGCTAACAAGTAAACACACTGCAGGACTAAACAAGGACTATTGCTAGTGTTGAAGAAGCTACTTTGTAAGCTTTTTCAAGCTACCAATTAGTTCACACTTTAAGAATTTAAACTATGGCAAAGTTACCATAGTTTGGTTAACTAAAGCTACTCAAAACAAATATTTCAAATTACTTTGTAAAAAAGAAAAAAAGAGATCAATTTGATAATGTACATGTGATTCAAAATTATTACAAAATATGACACAAAAAGTGACATGCTAGTTAAAAATGGTACTTAATTGAGTTGATTGATAGATGCCCACTTGTTCACAGTCATACATAAAACAAAAATAAAATACCCTACTGTTATGGAAAAGTGAGAGGTATGACAACTTTGTATACAATGTCCATCAGTCAGACATCTGTCTCCAGAAACTAGAGTCCAGATGGCGGTATTGCACCAAGCAGGATTACCCGGTTAGCCAACTTCTAAAATATCACGTGACAACTTGTCTGAACAGTTTTTGATGAATAAAAATAATCAGTACTTATCAGTAATTGTGGGCAAAGTAGGTCAGTTGGAGTAATAATATAAACAATAATGCATCTGACTTACATATCCCTTTTCAAAGTCCTCACAGAGGTTTTTCAATAGAGTAGGATATATTTAAAACAAATTTAAAAAAAAAAAAGTAATAAAAAAATTATTCATTAAAGACAAATGAAAAAGATAGTGTGGAAATGACTGAGCAGAGAAACATTTTTAAAGAAAAAATCATTCCTTTCCCTTTATGCCCTAGAATTGTTTGTAGTTTCAGTAGTTTATTATATAAAAAATTAAACAATGAAAAGCTATTTAACTACTTGAATAATGAATGGAGCTGAACAACCAGCAGGCTACTGCTAAAAGTAGTTAAAAAAAACAAATAACAATGTTCACTACTCCCTAAAACGGTGCATTGCTGAAGGTCTATGTCACACCTGGGAAATACCCTGATGAACAGGACTTAACAACTATTTGAGCCAGTTTTTGTCTGTTCATTAAACCATTTTGTCACTTAACATTATTCACATGAGGTCATATAATATTTTCTCACAACAACGTAAACAAATTGCTCTCTAAAAATTAGTTTAACTGCTGTAGAAACCCTATAGCCTGAAAAAAAGCCCCATGTACATCTCACTTCATAAAATATATTTTCAAATGCAGGTGTAAACAGTAATAAAACTACTATATATCACTGGCCCTTACAAACTACACATGGAATTAGGCTAAATGGTGACACTGCAAGATAGTCGTCCACATAGAAGCTTTAAATAGGCATGTGTCCGAAAAACATCAATAATTATGCTTTTTTCTAATATATTGTGTACTTAAGCTTATTGCCAGAGTAAAGCAAAACCTGCGTCTCCAAAATTCGTCCCCAACATTTACGCACACGATATCTACGAGTCAGTATTTGAGAATGAATTACCTTGTGAGCAGCAGAGACGTCTGACCCAGAGGTTGGTGTGATGCAAGTTAAACCGGCTGTGCACCTTCACGTCTTCTAGCTGCTAACCCGCTTACTGTTTGCTCAGGTTAAAACCAGCCCCATTACTGAGTTGTCATGGCACCAAACAATTAATATTTCAGCACTTCCTGCACACTGACAATGATGTAAACCAGTGGCTGAATATCACTATCATGTCGGGATTTTGTTGCTTTCTTTTGTTGTCTTTTTTTTTTCTTTTACTTTATAGACTTACAAGGTTACAAAGGAGAGCTCCTGATCTAAAAATCATTCAGTTCGTACTTGTACCTGGATAAATAAATTTAGTTACATTCCACCACTGGAAAAAAATACATACATGTAACTATTTTTCTAACTCTAGTCTATGAATTTTTAATAATAGCATTTGCATAGTATTCTTCACTCGATATGAATTACTAAAAACTACAAATACTTTTCTAAATGTATCCAGTATTTCAGTGTTTTACTTCACTCTAAATATAGCCTACTAAAATACAAATATTGAAATAATGAATACATTTAGGCTTATATCTCAGTATATATATAATAATAATCTAAAATATATTATATGCATATATATTTTATAGGCTTCTTACAGAGTATTCTAAGTTGTATCCTTTTTTAATTTTATGCAATTATTATAATTATTATTATTATTATTATTATTATTATCTTCTATTGATATAGATTTCAATATTTACATGTAATATTATATGTTTTTGCTTTTAATTATCTGCTGCTGTAACAACAGAATTTCCCAATTTGGAATCAATAAAGTCTATCTATCTATCTATCTATCTATCTGTCTGTCTATCTGTCTATCTATCTATCTATCGATTTCTTGCTGCGATTTATAATGAATTTGAAAAAAAAAAGTTTTTCAGGGTATGCATAGTGCATAATAATGCAACAAAGTAGAGCTTGTTTATCAAAAATATATAAATAATAAATAAATAAAAGGGGGAAGGATGCCCCTGGACCCCCCTGCTGAGGTAGGGGCTAAGTCCCCAATTTCTTCGAAAATTTATAAACGCCCCCGCAAAGCGAAAAAAAACCCATCATATACTTTATTAGACTTTTATACCACTATAAATTGATATGAAGTTGTCCCGGTCTGTTAACTAAGTGCTGTGACCCCCTCGAGCCGCAGGGAGGGGGTGCTGTCTTATTTTTAGAGTCGTGAACACCCACTAACGTTTTAACTCTTTCTGTCTCGAGCGCTGAGCCTCAAACTACCTGTGCGCGTGCTGCCCGTGTGTGTGACTGTTGGTCAAACATTTCGTCGTGGATATTTGCTCCTACTAGCTTTGCGAAGTGACAGTATCCTGCTACCCAAAGGCTGTTTGAGAGAGTAACACAAAAGGTGGGTTTTGAAGACTTTGAGCTCAGGTGTATGTTTGTATGGAGATAAATATGCCCTCGAGTCGCTAACGGTATTTTTTTTTTTGGCTTGTTTAAATGACGTTTTTCATGTGTTACTGTGGCTGTCGTTAGCGTCCTAACCTTTCGATCCTTTTAAGCTTGTTTATTTTTTCATATAAAAAGGTGGTTATTCTACAAATGTCCTGTTATGATATTAATTGTGATTTCCGCATCAAATTTAAATTTCAACTGCAGTGAGTTGTGTAAAAGAAAATGAGATGTTTACTGCAATAAATGCTGTTTGTTTAAAGCAAACTTTTGAATTAATTAGCACGTTTGCACACCTGGAGCGCAGTCAGGAGATAGTTTGACTGCTTTAACACATTTGTTTTAATTTACCGCACTAAAACGGTGAAAATCTGGAAACGTGTGGACTGGTTTGCATGAGCATTAACTTTTTTTTTGAACTCTCATTTTAATTTAGTGTGGTATCTTTATTGATTTAGCTTTGTTTCTGGTTTAGGGACGTTATCATTTGATACCCCATCTATCCCTCTTGTCTTTCCTCTTTCATCCTCTTCCTTTTTACAGTCCTTTCTTGGCTCCTGCTTGCTTTACAGTTGTCAACACAAGAACTTCCGTTTGTAATAACCACAGAATCTGTAAACTGATATTTAATATTTGGCATTGCATGGCTCCTATCATCCCATAGCTGTCATTTCATATCAGGCTAGTTCATCTTGGTCTAAATTATTACCTATTATTCTCTGTTTTACTGACATTTATTGTGTTTCCACACTGCAGCTCTACCTGGTCATTTTCTGCCTTTATCCTTGGAGTTATAAAAACCTGGGAACCAGTCCTGTATAGACTAAAAGTGCCAGTTATGCCAGTTATGGAGTAGTTCTACATCATAGAGTTATATATATATATATATATATATATATATACATATATACACACAGTATATATGTATTGGAATATACACGCCATTCAGTTATCGATTGTAACACACTCTTGCAGCATAGAACATATTTTGGTCACAGACAGAGCAGCAGAAGGCCAGATGCAGTGAAAGTGAAACTGAATTGTGAACTGCACTGACTCAAAGTTTACTTTTGCACCAGCTACTCCTCTCATTCATCGGTCTGATTTTATCAGCTCTTACCTGATCTACCGGATCGACCGACTCAAACTCCTCAAACTGCTGCTGAGGAAAAAAAGAACTCATGTTGAGTTCACCGTCCAGCAAAATAACAACTATTGTCAATTTATTTCTATGCTCTTTTGTCTGTATTTTCCCAACTTTGCATGCATTTGAAGTCAACATTTCTTTCTTCTCTCTCCTCAGACTTCAACCTCTCCTCTAGCCAGGAAGCCATCACTGCAGCCCTGCCATCAGCAGCATGGACTATTACACGCCCCAGCCGAATCGACGCCACAACCCCGTGGACAGCATTTGCCGCAAACTGCAGACCATTCAGTGGCGTGGTGACCGAGAGCCAAATTCACCTTTCCAGATTCCCAAACTCTCCTCCAGCAATTACGACAGCCCACAGAGCGGCCTCAGGCACAACCTGGAGGCCATCCTGAAGAAAGGGACCATCCACAGAGACGAAAGGGAGAGGGGGAAAGGGAGAGGGATGGGTATGCCGAGCTCTGCAGCTTCGCAGAGGTGCAGTCTGGGTAACTCTGTGCCTCTGTCTACCCCTTCCACCCCAGCATGCACCCCCTCCACACCAACTAATGTCACATACACCATCACCAGCACTCTGGGTGAGAGGAGAGGTGCTGATGGGAGTGATTTAAGACAAGTTAAACAATGGCAGAGGTATTGTTCAACGCCCACAGCCCAGGCCAAAGACTCCCCTTACTTCACATTCACACGAGGACCCCAGTCCGTACAGCCCGAGAGCGAGAGGCCGAGCAGGAGCCCGCCTCTGTGTCGTACCTTCACCCCAAACCACAGCACCCTCTCCTACAACCTGAACTTCTGCTCAGGGGACACGGGGAACTCAACAGAGTGTGAGCTGCCCTACCCAGCTCTGGTTGTGAAAAGACTGTCTTTGGGAGATGGAGGTAGGGAGCAGCGGCTGCTGGCCAGCTGAGATGTCCAAGTTTTTGTAGCAGCAAACACAAAACAGATTAAGCAACAAAGTTTTTTCATGACCTTGAAATAGTTCTTTTGAAAGAGAGGAAAAAGCAAGCTTTTTCTAGTGTTTCCAGCCACATCTCATGGTCTTTATTAACAGATGCTGTTCTGTTTGTGCAGAGCAAACTCCATCCGCTGATAAGGAATGTGAGATACAGTATGAAGTACTGGAAAAAGCTTGTAAGTCGATCCTGGGTTAAGGTTTATATGTGAAACAAAACTGCTGATTTGATTAATATTGGCACCAGCAAGAAATGCTTGAAATTATGAACAATTATAGACACATGTTTTAGGTTGTAGACTGGAGAATTTGTTTTTAGAGGAAAGTAACAATTTTATTATCCCAAGTTAGATTTTCAAAACAGGCTATCTGTAGAAGCTGCTTAACAGTAATAATGAAAAGAAGACAGAGAATGCAGCTACCTGATAAAATGGAAGAAGAGGGATAATTAGGGGGAAAAAATCCTACATTTGAGTTTATGTTTATGTCCAGAGGAGAAAATTTGGTGCTTTAAAGGTTTGATCTAAAAATTGAAAATGCTATTTCCATAGGGCTTCAGAACTCGAGGTTTCTCAAAAGAAGCTCCAGGCATCCTGTTTTTTTTCTTTTTGCACTGATGACAGCTTTGGCTGCAGGTTTTATGTTTTCCGGTTTGCTGTCTGTCCCATTCTCGTGAATGTCATATCCTAGAATTGCCTTGAGGGATTTAAAAAAAAAAAAAAAAAATCAATTAAGCACGATTCCTTCTGTGCAGAGTTTGCATGTTCTCCCCGTGTCTGCGTGGGTTCTCTCCGGGGTCTCCGGCTTCCTCCCACAGTCCAAAGACATGCAGCTCAGGTTGATTGGTGACTCTAAATTGCCCTTATGTTTGACTGTGAGCGTGAAAAGTTGTCTGTCTGTATGTGTCGGCCCTGAGATATGTGTACCCCGCCTTCTGCCCAATGACAGCTGGGATTGGCTCCAGCCCTCCCCGCGAATTGGCTTCTTAAAGTTGAACTGATCAAAATTTGATTGTTAAAGTTCACTGGAAGCTCACAAAGCCTGTTTTGGGTTACAACGTAGGAATTCACACAAATGTCTAATAGGATAAAATGATGAAGTGATGGCATTTTCCAAAAGCTCAAAGGTCAACTTCTCTGTGACCTCATATTCTGAACAGGACCCCTAAATGTTCCCACACTGAACATTCAGGAACAGAAGGGGAAATGTGGTGAAATACTGAATTTGTGACACTAATCTTGAAACTATGCTGATTGTATAGATCTGTTGTGCTGCCTCGTTGAAGATGTGCGCAAAGCATCCATGTTCTCGGATTTGCAGCAACATCCATATTTGAAGCAGTGTCTACCCTCATGGCTTTGTGTTCTCTCCTGTTCTTCTGATAGTCCGCCGCAAGCTCATTGGTTTTGCTGATATTGAGCGTCAGGTGATTGAAGCTGCACCGCGTGACAGAGCTCTGTATCAGTCCTCTGTAATCCTCTGTGGAAATAGTCTCCACGTTACAACAGCATTGTTTCTCACTGGAAATTATTCACATGCCAATATAGTGATAACATCCATTTTGCCGAAAAAAATAACAATTTAATGCATTTTTGTTAAATTTCTTCGAAGTCTTAACTATATATATGATATGAGTCAGGCATGAGGACAAACTACAACGTGACTTGGCAGAGGCATATAATCGAAAGGCAGTACTTCTAGCTGTGTTTCTTTTTTAAAGAATTGATAAGGGCCTTAAGTTTGGTTTTATTCTTTCTTGAAGTTGTTATTTGTGTCAGTATCTAGGTCAAAACCTACAATATTTCGGTTTTGTGCTCACACTTATAACTGCAGCATAAAAAACTGAAGTCTTTGTTTTGAGAGTGGGAGGAACAAGGGTTAAAGGGGATGTAGTGGCTATTTATTAGTTGTAGCCCCAAACTAACCCTTGCCCTTTGTAAGTTTGTAAATGGATACTGCATCTGGACATCACACTAGTTGATTTTCTTTTCATTGATATGGACATCACAGCAGCATTAGAATTGTACAGTTATGCACAACAACCAGATGGCTGTGTTTACTGTTTGCAGTAAAATGCTAATTTGCAACACCTCTCCACATGTGGCTATTTTAAAGTTAAAATAGCGAAAAGAAAAGACAATACATCCATAAATCAAAACACAGAAATGCATCCATACAAAATAGAAAATACACATGGATCTACTGTGTCATTAAATGTGAGAGCAATGTTGTTTCTTTAAGCTGTGATTTAATACTGCTTTAAAAACTTCAAATTGTGTTGCATTTTCTCTTCAGTCAGTAAACAGTGCCACAGCTTTGCTCCTTAAGAGAGACGACTGATTGATCAAATGAGTAATGCAGTGACACAGTTACCGTTTATTTAGGCCTGTGTGTCGGCTGCACCAATGTGTCTTGAAGAAGCATGTCAATATATAGGTATTTAAAATTATCTTCAAGTTAGAAAAGCTTATGGAGCTTTCAAAGTCATTGCTGTGTCTTTATGGGAATGCATCATGTGCACGATTTGATACACATCTCAATCCACCCTGTGTTTGGTGTGTGTGTTTTGCATATTCATGCTCAGGATCGTCATTGGCCTCTGAAAACAAGAAGGAGAATATGGCAGAAATCAGCCTCATCTGTGAGGAGAATCTACTCG